>NC_045450.1:52336487-52495505 GCF_002776525.5 Piliocolobus tephrosceles | reverse complement strand
GCTGGTTTTGAACTCTTTTTTTTTTTTTTTTTTGAGATGGAGTCTAGCTCTGTCGCCCAGGCTGGAGTGCAGTGGCGCGATCTCTGCTCACTGCAAGCTCCGCCTCCCGGGTTTACGCCATTCTCCTGCCTCAGCCTCCTGAGTAGCTGGGACTACAGACGCCCGCCACCTCGCCCGGCTAGTTTTTTGTAATTTTTAGTAGAGACGGGGTTTCACCGTGTTAGCCAGGATGGTCTCGATCTCCTGACCTCGTGATCCGCCCGTCTCGGCCTCCCAAAGTGCTGGGATTACAGGCTTGAGCCACCGCGCCCGGCCGTTTTTGAACTCTTTAGCTCAGGCGATCCACCCGCCTTGGCTTCCCAAAGTGCTGGGATTACCGGTGTAAGCCACCATGCCTGGCCTCCACTCTTCTTTTTCTTTGTCATGTATAGAATCATGAACTTTTACAGCAAGAAGGAACTTTAAAGATCAATTACTCCCCTTATTATACATTTAAGGCCTTGAAGGTTGAATGGTTTGTCCAGGGTTACACAGAAAATTAAGTAGCAGAGCAGAGACTTAAATCCAGCTTTATCATTTTCCGTTTTTCCTATCATTCAGTCTCCATGGAAGAAGAAGATTCTACAATTTTTCATCTTGGAACAGTATTTCTTTTTTCTTTCGAGACAAGGTCTTGCACTGTTGCCCAAGCTGGAATGCAGTAGTGCAATTGTTGCTCACTACAGTTGTGAACTCCTGGGCTCATGTGATCCTTTCACCTCAGCCTCCCAAGTAGCTAGGACTACAATGAGCGCATGCCACCACATCCGGCTATTTTTAAATTTTTTTTTTATAGAGATGATATCTTGCCATGTTGCCCAGGCTACTCTCAAACTCCTGGCCTCAAGTGATCTTCCCACCTCGGCCTCCCAAAATGCTGAGGTTACAGGCGTGCGTGAGCCACCATGCCTGGCCTTGAGCCATATTTCATTTGTGCTTTTCTGGCAGAGAACTTGTTGCTTCCTTATTTGAAAGTAGCCTTCGCACCGCCGCACTCCAGCCTGGGCGACAGAGCGAGACTCCATCTGAAAAAAAAAGAAGAAAGTAGCCTCAGCTGAGTGTCTTCTCCAGTAATAACCAGTGTAATGCTTGCTATTCTAGGAGCCATGTCTGACCAGGACGTTTGGAAGATCATATCCATGCTGGAGGCTCTTGTGAGGAGATGAGTTGGTAAAGAGAGAGGCCGGGATGAAGATGCTGCCAGGAGTGGGCGTGTTTGGGACTGGCAGTTCCGCCCGAGTTCTGGTCCCGCTGCTGAGGGCAGAAGGGTTCACTGTTGAGGCCCTGTGGGGGAAGACTGAGGAGGAGGCGAAGCAGCTTGCTGAGGAGATGAACATCGCCTTCTATACCAGCCGGACTGATGACATCTTGCTGCATCAAGACGTGGATCTGGTGTGCATCAGCATCCCCCCTCCACTCACCCGGCAGATATCCGTGAAGGCTCTAGGTACGCCCAGCAGGCCACGGCAGGGGCAGATCGTGTCTCCCTCTGGGCAGTCCTCGGAGGGTCACACCCCTCCTCTGAGCTCTCCTTCCTAGGCTCGCATCTGCAGGGAGGAGAACTCTGGGACATCACTTGTCCCTGAAGCAGTGCTTGGGGAGGGCATATTGGGAGTTCTTATAACTATAGGAGAAAAAAGACATAGCCTAACCTACCTCCCATCTATAAATCCCTGAACGGAAATTAAGGAAGTATTATAAGAGACAGCCATCAAGGGGCTGGAGATGGTTGCCTCTCAGGCAACATAAACTTTGAGGTTTATGTGAAGTTAGAGGTCCGAGCCCTGGGTGCCGGGGAATTGGTTGTGACTGGTGTGTTTGTTCTCCCATTTCTGGGGCACACAGCACCACAGGAAGGAGAGGCTGTGTAGCAAGGCTACCATTTCCCATGTTTTGTCAGTGTTTGACTATAGTGAGCACACACCCTTCCTGCCAAATTGCAGTTTTGTATTGCCAGAGGACAGAAAGGCTCTGACAGCATTGGCTTCCCTGACAAGATCGGTTGACAGCCTGCTCACATGACATCTCCACTCCCTTGGGAAGTTTTGGCTTGGTAACCTCCTGTCCCTGGCTGGGCGTGGCCTGCTGAGCTGTTCTCCTGCAGTTCCCATTGGTCTTCTGTTTCTAGTCAACTGGAGTCAACTTCTTCTCTTTATCTAATATAAATCAGAACCTAGTTTAGTAAGTAAACCAGTAAACATTCAGCCAGCAATTTTTATTTTATTTTATTTTAGTTTAGTTTGAGGCAGAGTTTCACCGTTGTTGCCCAGGCTGGAGTGCACTGGCACAATCCCGGTTCATTGCAACCTTCACCTCCTGGGTTCAAGTGATTCTCCTGCCTCAGCCTCCTGAGTAGCTGGGATTACAGGCACTTGCCACCATACTCAGCTAATTTTTTTATTTTTAGTAGAGACAGGGTTTCACTGTGTGAGCTGGGATGGTCTCGAACTCCTGACCTCAGGTGATCCATCCGCCTCGGCCTCTCAAAGTGCTGGGATTACAGGTGTGAGCCACCGTGCCCAGCATTTTTTTTTTCTTTTGAGACGTAGTCTCGCTCTGTCACCCAGGCTGGAGTACAGTGGTGCAATCTCCGCTCACTGCAAGCTCCGCCTCCCGGGTTCACACCATTCTCCTGCCTCAGCCTCCCGAGTAGCTGGGACTACAGCTGCCTGCCACCATGCCCAGCTAAATTTTCTGTATCTTTAATAGAGATAGGGTTTCACTGTGTGAGCTGGAATGGTCTCGATCTCCTGACCTCATGATCCGTCCGCCTTAGCTTCCCAAAGTGCTGGGATTACATGCCTCATCCCCGTAATCCCAGCCTCAGTTATTTTTTTAGTGCCTCCTATGTGCCAGTCACTGTCCTGATGTCATTTTGGACATTCAAAGCTGTGTTAGATTGGACCCCTCCCTGCCTTCAGATTTTATAGTCCAATTGAGGCAACTAGAAATAACACATATTACAAGGTAGATGACAGAAGACATAGTCACAATTCAAGTAGCATATACTTACTTGACTGAGTAACTGTTTTATGTGAGGTGATAGGAGCCAAGTGTCTCTTTGATGCAGCCGAAGATCTCTAGGTCCAGGAACTGGTGCCATGAGGCTGTCCTCCACTCTTCCTGACCACTGCCATGGTGGAAAACCTCAGGGTCTGCTACTTATCTTTCCCTCCTTCTGAGGAATGTCATACAAAGGTGTCTGTCACCTCTGGTCCTGTGGGTGGGAAAGGATAAATGTTCATTGAAGTGAGAAAGAACTTCAGTCTGTCTGGTTGTCAATTTGGAGCAAGTAAGTTTTGGCCTTATTTGTTTCTTCCAGAGAGCTCTCTCTGAGGATGTGTGACATTGGAGTTACTCATTCATTGGTCACCAAATACTTGTGAGGTCAGACGGTGGCTCCCAGATTGAATTCAGAAATAGACCTAAGTCAACACTTTAGCAGCAAGTTGGTTCAAGGGGAAGCAAGCCGCTATGGTCACTTGACTCCTTGCCATCCCTTGTGGCTTGAATGCAGGCTGGAAAGGTGAGGTGTGTCCAGAGCCAGAGCCCTGGAGGCTCTCAGTCTTCTTCCTGAATTTTAGGGTTCCCCACAGAGACCATTTCCAAGCTGTACAAGAGGAAGGAGAAAACCCCAGGGTTCTTTGGCAGCAAGCTTGCTTTTTTTCTGGTTCTTGGTACGCTCCACCAGCAGCATCATCACCTGGGGGTTTGTTAGAAATCTGAATTCTCAGCCGGGTGTGGCGGCTCACACCTTTAATCCCAGCACTTTGGGAGGCTGAGGCGGGCGGATCATGAGGCCAAGAGATTGAGACCATCATGGCCAACATGGTGAAACCCCGTCTCTATTAAAAATATAAAAATTAGGCCGGGCGCGGTGGCTCAAGCCTGTAATCCCAGCACTTTGGGAGGCCGAGACAGGCGGATCACGAGGTCAGGAGATCGAGACCATCCTGGCTAACACGGTGAAACCCCGTCTCTACTAAAAAATACAAAAAACTAGCCAGGCGAGGTGGCGGGCACCTGTAGTCCCAGCTACTCCGGAGGCTGAGGCAGGAGAATGGCGTAAACCCGGGAGGCGGAGCTTGCAGTGAGCTGAGATCCGGCCACTGCACTCCAGCCTGGGCGACAGAGCCAGACTCCGTCTCAAAAAAAAAAAAATATATATATATAAATTAGCTAGGTGTGGTGGAGGGCGCCTGTAGTCCCAGCTACTCAGGAGGCTGGGGTAGGAGAACCACTTGAACCCGGGAGGCAGAGATTGCAGTGAGCCGAGATCATGCCATTGCACTCCAGGCTGGGCGACAGAGCGAGATGCCATCTCAAAAAAAAAAAAAAATCTGAATTCTCAGCTAGGCAACATAGTGGGATCCCGTCTCTACAAAAAAAGTTTAAAAATTAGCCAGGCATGGTGGCAGATGACTGTGGTGCCAGCTACTCGGAAGGCTGAGGCAGAAGGATCGCTTGAGCCCAGGAGATAGAGGCTGCAGTGAGCAGTGATGATGCACTCCAGCTTGAGTGACAGAGTAAGACTGTCTCAAAGGCAAACAAAAAGAAATCTAAATTCTTAGGCCCCACTCCAAACCTACTGAATGTCTGGGATCCAGCTATCTGTGTCTGAACAAGCCTTGCAGGTGACTCTGGTGGACATTAAGGATTGAGAGCCACTGATCCAATCATTTTGAATTAAACTGAGGCCCAGGAACATTAAGGAATGACACCTTGGTTACATTTCACCAAGTCTTCGTGCTGTGATTTTTCTCTCCTTGCTAGAGCTTTATATTTTTACCTTACTTGTAAGGCCATGAGATAATTTCTTGCCCTTGTTGTTATTAGTTTTTCCTAAAATTAATGATTGAACTTACCTTCCAGAGATAGACTTTTCATATGACAGCTCTTTTTATGGCATCTTGTTTTCTGCTTTGGTCTTCATCTTCTACCTCCGATTTAATCCTTAAAGCTTTCCTGTCAATTTCTTAAAGGGGAGAGGGGAAGAGCCCTAATATATTTCATTCTTCAGTTCAGAAGTGGTTCAGGAAATTGTATTTTAAGTGCAAGGTGCCCCAGCATTTTTGCCACAGTTGAATGTTTTCTTAAGTCTGTCACCTTTAAAAGGTGGGCTTCTGTGCCCAATTCTTGGCACTTCTGTGGTTCATTAGAAAAACACTTTGCAGGCCAGGCGCAGTGGCTTATACCTGTAATCCCAGCACTTTGGGAGTCCGAGGCAGGCGGATCACGAGGTCAGGAGTTCGAGACTAGCCTGACCAACATAGTGAAACGTCATCTATACTAAAAATACAAAAATTAGCTGGGTGTGTTGGCGCATGCCTGTAATACCAGCTACTCAGGAGGCTGAGGCAGGAGAATCGCTTGAACCCAGGAGGCAGAGGTTGCAGTGAGCCGAGATCGCACCACTGTACTCCAGTCTGGGCGACAGAGCGAGACTCCATCTCAAAAAAATAAAAGAAGAAGAAAGCATTTTTGTAGAGACAGGATCTCACTATGTTGTTCAAACTGGCCTCAAACTCCTAACCTCAGGCAATCATCCTACTTTGGCCCCCGCAAAGTGCTGGAATTATAGGTAGGAGCCACTGTGCCCAGCAGATTTCAGCTTCTCTAATCTCTCCCTTGACTTCCTGGCAGGAAAGCTAGATAAACTCAGGTAGACATGTCTTTCATGGCTACCCAAAGACCCTGTACAACTAGCCCGCAGGAGCCTGTTTAACTCAAAATGTCCTTTCAGTCCCACACTGATACTATTGGGTCCTAAGTTTAAGCATGCTGTTGTTCAGGGTTGGGCGCGGTGCCTCACACCTCTAATCCAGCACTTTGGGAGGCCAAGGCAGGCAGATTGCTTGAACTCAGGAATTAAAGACCAGCCTGGGCAACATGATAAAACCCCATCTCTACCAAAAATACAAAAAATTAGCTGGGCACAGTGGTGTGCACCTGTGGTCCCAGCTTCTTGGGAGGCTGAGGTGGGAGGTTAGCTTGAGCCCAGGAGGCAGAGGTTGCAGTGAGCCAAGATTATACCACTGCAGTCCAGCCTGGGTAACAAAACGGGACCCCATCTAAAAAAACAAAAGCATACTATTTTTCAGGTTCAAGAAGAGAGGCCTTTCTCCCTTTCCTCACCTCTTGAGGCATGAAACAGGGATTCCTTATCCTAGTTTTATTACCACCAAACTCCTAGCAGTCATAAAAGTCCTTTTTCCTCTCAACCCACCTCCTCTTTGCCTCACACTGCAGTATCCACTCTGTCGCCAGCAGTGAGGCATTATAGCAGGAGGCTTCTGAGTTGGTCAGAGTGGCAGCTCTCAAATGGGGTGTCTGAGAACCTCATTTCCTCGTTACATCCCTCCCTGGTCAGCCATATGTGTTCAGCAGCCAAATGGCAGAATTCACCCCCAGAACTGTGATTGTCTTATCCCTAATGTGGAAGGCCCACAAGTGTGGAGAAGCACTGGAGACCCTCCAGAAGCAGTAGTGCTAGCAGTCAGGGGCTACTCTCCCTGCTGCGCCCCATGCAAAGCCTGGCCACCCTACCCCAGGTATGTGACACTTGGCTGGCCGTTCTTTATTGTCCTGCTAGCACCTGTTGAAAAGCTTCTTTTATTAAAGAAGAGCAGGGGATTGAAGTGTCATAAATTGAAGAGATTGAATGATGTCATAGACTACCGACCCACATGCCTTGTTCTTTGCTACAGAACTGAGGTTTGTAATCCTGGGAGTTCAGGCTAAGATGCCCATAAGTACGAATAACAGATGCTCTGTGGGGTTCTTCAGGGTCAAGTCGGCAGAGGTGGGGGTAGGAAGTGAGAGGAGCTGGAAGGTTGACATACAGAGGCACCAATTTGTCTCCTGTGGGCTTGGTCGGGATGTGAGCTACCAGGGGGCCAGGCTGGGCCTGACTCTCGGAGAGGCCTGATAAACAGTACATATGATAAAAACAACTCCTGTATATTCATTTTGATTTTGTTTGTTTTTTGTGACAGAATCTTGCTCTGTCATCCAGGCTGGAGTACAGTGGCTCAATCATAACTCACCACAGCCTCTAACTCCTGGACTCAAGTGATTCTTCCTACACCCTAGCCTCCTGTGTATCTGGTACTACAGCTGTGTACTGCCACACCTGTGAGCCATCTCACCCAGCCTGAAAATTTGATTTTCTAAAAAGACATTATAAAATCAACATGAGTTGGGCATGGTGGCTCATGACTGTAATCCTGGCACTTTGAGAGGCCAAGGCAGGAGGATCACCTGAGGCCAGGAGTTTGAGACCAGCCTTGGCCCTGTATTTACAAAAAATTTAAAAATCAGCTTGGCTGGGCGCGGTGGCTCAAGCCTGTAATCACAGCACTTTGGGAGGCCAAGGCGGGCGAATCATGAGATCAGGAGCTCGAGACCATCCTGGCTAATATGGTGAAACCCCGTCTCGGCCGGGCGCGGTGGCTGAAGCCTGTAATCCCAGCACTTTGGGAGGCCGAGACGGGCGGATCACGAGGTCAGAAGATCGAGACCATCCTGGCTAACATGGTGAAACCCCATCTCTACTAAAAAATACAAAAAATTAGCTGGGCGAGGTGGCAGGCGCCTGTAGTCCCAGCTTACTCGGGAGGCTGAGGCAGGAGAATGGTGTAAAGCCCGGAGGTGGAGCTTGCAGGGAGCTGAGATCCGGCCACTACACTCCAGCCTGGGCGACAGAGCAAGACTCCGTCTCAAAACAAAAAAAAAAAAAAACCCCGTCCCTACCAAAAAAAAAAATACAAAAAAATTAGCCAGCCATGGTGGTGCATGCCTGTAGTCCCAGCTACTCGGGAGGCTGAGGCAAGAGAATGGCGGGAGCCTGGGAGGCGGAGCTTGCAGTGAGCCGAGATTGCGGATTGCGTCATTGCACTCCAGCTTGGGTGACAGAGTCAGACTCCGTCTCAAAAAAAAAAATAAAAAAAAATCAGCTGGGTGTGCTGTCACACACCTATGGTCCTTGCTACTTGGAAAGCTGAGAGGAAGGCTCTGCTTGAGGCCAGACCAAGACTGCAGTGAACCAGAATCACTTCACTCCAGCCTAAGTGACAAAGCAAGACCCTGTCTCCTAAAAAGAGGAAGAAGAAACTAAATCAGATTTTCAAAATACAGAACATAGAAATTATTTACCTGGGGCTGACGCGATGGCTCACGCCTGTAATCCCAGCACTTTGGGAGGCCAAGGTGAGTGAATCACCTGAGGTCAGGAGTTCAAGACCAGCCTGGCCAACATGGTGAAACCCCGTCTCTACTAAAAATACAAAAAAATTATCTGGGCATGGTGGCAGGTGCCTGTAATCCCAGCTGTCTTGGGAGGCTGAGGCAGGAAAATGGCTTGAACCCGGGAGGCAGAGGTTGCAGAAACTACATGGAAAATGTAGTTTCTATGTGAGTCTATTTATTTATTTATTTATTTATTTATTTATTTATTTATTTATTTATTTGGGACAAAGTCTCATTCTGTTGCCCACGCTGGAGCATAGTGGCTTGATCATAGCTAACTGCAGCCCCAATCTCCTGGGCTCAAGGGATCCTCCTACCTCAGCCTCCCAAGTAGCTGGGACTACAGGTACATGCCACCATGCCTGGCTTATTTTTTATTTTTTTAAAATAGATACTAGGTCTTGCTATGTTGCCCAGGCTGATTTTGAACTCCTGAACTCAAGTGATCCTCCCACCTTGGCGTCCCAAAGTGCTGGGATTATAAGCGTGAACCACCATGCCCAGCCAAGTCTTAATATCCAAGTCGCGGTGGGCTTTTTTCCTCTGTATTTGTGACATTGGCTGAATCCCTCCCTTGATGATGGTAATAAAACGTACTGTTGACAGAGCTATGTACTGAGCCAGGTACTTTACATATACTGTTTTGGTTGACTTAGTCCTCCTTTTTTCCCTGTAACTGTAAAATCCTGCTTTACAGTTAACAGTAGTAAACAAAAACCCAGAGAAGTTTAGAAATTTCCCAGGTCATCTAGCAATGAAGTGAGAGAGCCAAGATTTGAGCATAGGAATTTCTGGCTCCAAAGCTTGAGTCCAGCACCAATAATTGACTCTTCCTGGGCAGTCAGTTGTCTTGGGGCCCATCCATCACGTGGGACATCGGCCACTTCTTTTTTTTTTTGAGACAGTTTCGCTCTTGTTGCCCAGGCTGGCGTGCAATGGCGCAACCTCAACTCATCGCAACCTTCACCTTCCGGGTTCAAGTGATTTTCCTGCCTCAGCCTCCCGAGTAGCTGGGATTACAGCATGTGCCACCACACTCGGCTAATTTTGTATTTTTAGTAGAGACAGGGTTTCTTCCTGTTGGTTAGGCTAGTCTCAAACTCCTGACCTCAGTTTATCTGCCCACCTCAGCCTCCCAAAGTGCTGCGATTATAGGCGTGAGCCACCATGCCCAGCCGAGACATCGGCCATTTCTATAAAGTTTTCTTAGTTTTTTGTTGTAAGATTTATTGTCTGTAGTTACTATTGTTTCTGCTGCAAGCTGGCCCCACCTGAATCTGTGTGGAAAAATTCCATCTTGGTCCATCAGGGTAAGCTGCACCCTGCAGTGAGCCATCAGAAATAATCTGTGTCTTTACTATTGCCCCATCTGAAAACATTCAGAAAATGTTCAGGGGCCTGAGGGAAGATGAACACCATGGTTATTGAAGATGCACAAACCTGGAGAAGGCACACTCTTGACTCGGTTACCCCAGGTCACAGGCATCCAGGCCTAAGGCTGCCGCTCCAACCAGGAAGTACCTGTGGAGTGCCAGAGTGGAGCCTGGATGGCCATGGAGGAGAAGCCCAGGTGCACACATTGCCCAAATGGGCTTCAACTAGAAGGGTAAGCACACGAATTAATCCAGACCAAGACTTGGTACTCTGTTTTCCACTTTGCATATAGGCTCTGTGTAATGCTTTCAGTCTCGTTTCCTAACCCAGCCCTGCCTTCTCAGCCCTTCAGCATTTTGTGATCATTGCCTCTCCCCAGTCACCAAGTCCTGCATAGCAGTTCCCATCTCTCATTCAGTGGCTACAGCAGGATGAACAGCTGAAAGACCACAGGAGGCAAAGAGATCAAAAAGAAGATTTTGGAGTGGCTAGGCATGGCAGCTCATGCCTTAATCCCAGTACTTTGGGAAGCCAAGGCAGGTGGATCACCTGAGGTCAGGAGTTGGAGACCAGCCTGGCCAACATGGTGAAACCCTGTCTCCACTAAAAATACAACAATTAGCCGGGTGTGGTGGTGGGTGCCTGTAATCCCAGCTACTCAGGAGGCTGAAGCAGGAGAACTGCTTGAACCCAGGAGGTGGAAGTTGTAGTGATCTGAGATCAAGCCACTGCACTCCAGCTTGGGCAACAGAGTGAGACTCCATCTCAATTAAAAAAAAAAAAAAGAAAATTTTGGAGGAGTGCACAGATCATGTATCAAGACCTTATGGGTGGGGCCTTTGTAAGGACTTCGGCTTTTATTCCGAGAAGCAATTGGACATTGGAGAGCTTTTTCGTGGGTTTTTGCCAGGGTGTTTATCCTTCCTGGCTTACTGTGACTTATAAACTTCTGTATGTGTCTAGTCCATACTGCTTTTTGGGCTTTCTAAGTTTTCTATTTAAGGTATTAGCACAGGATTTCCTTTGACTTGAACCACATGAAGCTTGTAGGAACACTGCAGGTGTTAGTGTCTCATGGCTGTTCATATCCTCACGAGCTTTCATCTTGAAACATGGAGCAGCATTCATCCCTTCAGTTTCCAGCTGCTCATCCTCTAGCACTCTCTTCAGGGCTTTGTCCAGCTTTGAGGTTTAGCTCTGGGTGCGTGTTGACTGCAGCGTACCCAGAATGGGTGTGAGGGCAAAAAGGGTATTCTCACTTCCTTCCCGTCCTACCAGAGCCAAGCATTTTCTAGCCTTGGGCCACTCTAACTTGTTGGACCAGTGTTTTCAGAAAACAATCTGCAGGGACTCTTAGGGCGCTCTCTGGAGTTATGACTAAGAGTGGGAGTTATGACTAGCCCATCCCCTAGAAAATAGGTTAGATTCCCTTGCCCCCAAGCTGACGACCTAATAAATACCTGACAGCATAGAGACACATCCATGAAGTGTGCCAACCTCTCTAGCCCACCTGTATTATTCAGGGTTCTCCAGAGAAACAGAACCAATAGGGTGTTTAAGAGAGAGATTTATTTGAAGAAATTTGGGGCCAGGCATGGCGGCTAACACCTGTAATCTCAGCACTTTGGGAGGCCAAGGCAGGAGGATCACTTGGGCCCAGGAGTTCTAGACCAGCCTATGCAACAGAGGGAGACCCCATGTCTACAAAAAAAATTTAAAATTAGCCAGATGTGGTGGTACACACCTGTGGTCCCAGTTACTCACGAGGCCAAAGTGGAGGATCGCTTGAGGCCAGGAGTTTTGAGACTATCCTGGGCAACATAGCAGACCCCACCTCTACAAAAAAAAAAACAAAAAAATTAGTTCATGCAGTTGTGAGGCAGACAAGTCCAGAATCCTCAGGGCAGGTGGACATGCTGGAGATTCCTCCTTGGAACTTTGAGATTTCCTGTTGTGTGCTATTGTTAGGTATTGGGAAGAATGTGGTTTGCGAGAAGGCAGCAACATCGGTGGATGCCTTCCGGATGGTGACAGCCTCGCGCTACTACCCACAGCTCATGAGCCTGGTAGGGAATGTGCTGCGCTTCCTGCCTGCCTTCGTGCGCATGAAGCAGCTGATCTCGGAGCACTACGTGGGAGCGGTGATGATCTGCGATGCCCGCATCTACTCAGGCAGCCTGCTGAGCCCCAGCTATGGCTGGATCTGTGATGAGCTCATGGGCGGCGGGGGCCTGCACACCATGGGGACCTACATTGTGGACCTGCTGACCCACCTGACCGGCCGGAGAGCCGAGAAGGTGCACGGGCTGCTCAAGACATTTGTGAGGCAGAACGCTGCCATCCGTGGCATCCGGCATGTCACCAGCGATGACTTCTGTTTCTTCCAAATGCTCATGGGTGGGGGTGTGTGTAGCACAGTGACACTCAACTTCAACATGCCGGGCGCCTTTGTGCATGAAGTCATGGTGGTAGGCTCTGCAGGACGCCTCGTCGCCCGGGGAGCTGACCTCTATGGGCAGAAGAACTCTGCCACGCAAGAGGAGCTGCTGTTGAGGGACTCGCTGGCCGTGGGTGCGGGGCTGCCTGAACAGGGGCCCCAGGACGTCCCGCTGCTGTACCTGAAGGGCATGGTCTACATGGTGCAGGCCTTGCGCCAGTCCTTCCAGGGGCAGGGCGACTGCCGAACCTGGGACCGCACCCCTGTCTCCATGGCTGCATCCTTCGAGGATGGGCTGTACATGCAGAGCGTGGTGGATGCCATCAAGAGGTCGAGCCGATCTGGGGAGTGGGAGGCTGTGGAGGTGCTGACGGAGGAGCCCGACACCAACCAGAACTTGTGTGAGGCACTTCAGCGGAACAACCTATGAACCTGCACCTGGGCTTCTTGCCACAGGGCAGAGGGACCAGGGAGGGGAACAGCAGCCAGATGTGACAGGGGCTTGGCCCTAGCAGAGATGGTGTCTTTCATTTAATGAGTCTGGGTGAAGCCAGAGGTGGCCCTGGGACTTCACCCCTTCCAGCAACTCACCTGCTCCTCAGACTTGCAGGGTGGCAAATGTTCTTGTTGGCCAGGTTACCACAGTGTGCACAGGGCAGAGCTGCCGCCGGGCCTCCTCATGGCGATGCCAGTGAGTGGGACTCGGAAAGGCTCACCCTGGTGAGCCCTTCAGCCTGATCCGCAGTCCTAACGGTGAGAAAGCACTAATAGGGCCAGCTCGGCTGAGGCCCGAGGAGAAATGATGAGAAGTTTCGTTTTCTTCTTGGGCTGGGACATCTCAGGAACAGTGAGGGCAACAAGCTGTCCCTCAGGGACCCTCACCTGCCCTCCCATGTGACCAGGCCCTTCCCAGGTGGGGACTGGGGCTTGCTTTATTAAGTGAGCTCTCAGGCTTTTGAAGTAGGACAGAGGGCCCTGATTTGGCAGAGAGGAGGCAAGGGAGGGCTTTAGAACATCTGAGAAATGTTAATAAATAATTGAGAAAATAGGACATGGCATGTGGTTTTTGTTTGGTAGGTTGGGTTTCTTTAATACTGAAAGACTTGTTTCTTGCTGTAGGGGGTTTTTCTCTTTATTCATTGCTCCACAGCAGCTTGGAGCCAGCCGTGGGTCATCACCGTCAACTGTGCCACACGGGCTGCTGCCCCTGCCAGCCCTCATCTCCTGCCTCTTCCCTCATAGCCAAATCCCAGGAGCCTCCGAAGAAAAGATTTCCTGAGAGAACAGGAGTCAGGACTTCCTCATGGGCTGCTGCTGCGCCTGCCGTCTCAGCAGATACCGGGAGAGTTTGGGACCTCACTGGGCTGGAGGTCAGGAGGGGTCTGTTCTTAATGTCACGGTGTTGGCTGCCAGAGTGCCCTTGAGGTGGCGGGGAGGAGTGGTTTCAGGGAGGTGGCACAGGGTTTGAAGTAGGAGGAAGAGCTCCAGGCATGCCCCATGGAGCAGCTGTGGCTGGACCTGAGGGCCAGTCACCCACTGTGCTCTTGACTGTGCTCTGCAGAGGGCCAGCCTTCTACCACCTCCAGAAGCTAGGGTGGGGAGTGGTGTTGAGAAAGGACACGCCCTCCCCATTGCTTCTTTGACCAGCCTGCCAGGCTCATTCAGCCTGGACCGAGTTCTGTTCCCTTCTCTAACCTTCCGCCCACTTCCCTGCCCTGGGCTCCTTGCCAGAAAAGCCCAGGGAGGGCTTCCTTTTCCTCTTGGCACCTCTTCTAGAAGTCACCAGGCTTGTTTTCCTGTTGTGTACTGGATTCAGATATCCTTGTGAGGGTTGGAGTGTGCCTACTGCATGCTGACCCTCAGGGCAAACATGTATGTTATTATTTCACTTAATCTCCAAACCACTCTCTGACGGTAAATATTCCCATCATTCAGATCATAAAATGGAGGCACAGAGGGCAAAGCTACTTGCCTTCTGTAGGTTGTCCATGATGGAGCTGGGAGCCTGGTCAGGACCATGTAACCACAGAGCCTGACCTTGAACCACACTTCCTCCCAGCACTTGGGACTCTTCACACCCGAGGGCCCAGCATTGCCTCTGCTTGATGCAGGAGCCTCGGCCTGGCCTGAACTAGGAAGTGAAATGCAGACAGCACCCACCACCAGGCAGGACACTGAAGATTAAAGGGGAGGCTGCCCCCTTGTCCCTGGGACAGTTAGCTCAGCTCAGTCCTCCCATGTTGTTGCTAGGATGTTGAGGTCGCTCTGAAATGTGGGAATTGACCAGGAAAGCACAAGCCCGACTTAGATGCGACCACATAAGAAAGGGCCATGTGGCCATCCAGAATGGCACTCGGGTTCCCAGAATGTGCTGGGGCTTAGTGCAGAGCTACTTCAATGAGGAACCCGTTTCCTCTAAGGGAATCCCCAGAGCCTAGATTCATGGCCAGAGGGGTACATGGCCTCTTCCCTCAGATGTCTTTACCATCGAGTATCTCCTGGGTATCAGAGCTGGTCAGTTCCACACTGGGGATGGGGAAGACAGATGTGCTCAGATGCCTGTGGTCAAGGGAGCCCACAGGGTTCTGGTCTCCACGCATGACTGAACCCACACTGGTTCCAGACTTGTGCAGCAGCGCCCCCTCCTGGAAGAAGACAGCATCTCCCAGGACCTGTTTCCAAATCTCAGGATGTTACTAGCTAGCTCTTTCTCAGGTCAAAATAAAGTTTTTTTGGGACAGTAAAAATGCAGTTAGCTTTGCTCATCAGATACAGCAACCAGAAGAGAACTTCCAGAATACCTGTTGCTTATTCTTCAACCTCCAGCCAAATCCAGGACTGTTTTCACCAAATCCAGAACTGTTTTCACCCAGATGGTGGCAGCCACTTCCTTTCCTGTTCTGCCCGTCACGCTGCCAGCCAAGCATCCTCTCCTGAACGTCATGCCAAGATCCCTCCCTGTCCAGATCCCTCCCTGTCCACACCCCTCCTCCTCATCCCCGGACTTGCCCAACCTGGTTTCCATATGGCCATGCCCTCCACTCCAGCCACACTACAGCTTCCATACTAGCAGGGCTTTGTCCCTGGCACATCCTCTGCCTGGAAGGCACCGCCTCTCTCAGGAGTCAGCTGGAGGACTGCCTGGTCACCACTTCTGCCCTCGGCAAAGTAGCCACTCCCCAACCTGTGGTCCCACAGCCTTGGTCCTCAGTTGCACTGAGGTTGCATCTCCCTCCCTCCCTCCCTCCCTCTCTCTTTTTTCTTTTTTTCTTTCTCTCTCTCTTTCTTTTTATTTTCTTTCTTTCTCTCTCTCTCTCTCCCCCTTCCTTCCTTCCTTTATTCCCTCCTCCCTCCATTCCTCCTTCCCTCTCTCCCTCCCCTCCCCTCCCCTCCCCTTCCCTTCCCTTCCCTTCCCTCCTTTCTTTTCTTGACAGAGTCTCACTCTGTCACCCAGGCCGGAGTGCAGTGGCGTCACCTTGGCTCACAGCCACCTCCTCCTCCCAGGTTCAAGCGATTCTCCTGCCTCAGCCTCCCAAGTAGCTGGGACTGCAGGTGCCTGCCACCACACCTGGCAAATTTTGGGGGAGGGGTTTTGTTTGCTTTTGAGACGGAGTTTCGCTCTTGTTGCCTAGGCTGGAGTGGAGTAGCATGATCTCGGCTCACTGCAACCTCCACCCCCCTGGTTCAAGCAATTCTCCTGCCTCAGCCTCCCGAGTAGCTGGAATTACAGGCGCACACCACCACGTCCGGCTAATTTTTTTGTATTTTTAGTAGAGATGGGGTTTCACCATGTTGGCCAGGCTGGCTGGTTTCAAACTCCTGACCTCGTGATCCACCCACCTTGGCCTCCTAAAGTACTGGGATTACAGGCGTGAGCCACCGCCCCCAGCCTAATTTTTGTATTTTTAGTAGAGACGGGGTTTCCCACATTGTCCAGGCGGGTCTTGAACTTCTGGCCTAAGTGATCTGCCCCCCTCAGCCTCCCAAGGTGCTAGGATTACAGGCATGAACCACTGCACCTGGCCACTTGTTTTGAATATATAATTTCAACTTTTCTTTTACATTCGGGAGTACATGTGCAAGTTTGTTACATGTGTATACTGTGTGATGCTGAGGTTTGGGGGATGATCTCCTCACCCAGGTAGTAAACACAGTACTCAATAGGTTTTTTCAACACTCACCCCACCCCCTCTCTGCCCCCTCTCGTAGTCTTGTGTTTGTGTTTCCCATCTTTGCGTCCATGTGTACCCAATGTGTAGCTCCCACTTGTGAGAACATGTTCTATTTGGTTTCCTGTTCCTGTGTTAATTTGCTTAGGATACTGGTCTCAGCCATTTCCATGTTGCTGCAACGGACACGATTTCATTCTTTTCTATGGCTGCATCATTTTTACTTCTTGAGACAGGGAAAAATGTTGCCCAGGCTGGTCTTGAACTCCCGGGCTCAAACGATCCTCCTGCCTCCGCCTCCCAAATATCTGGGACTACAGACACAGACCACCACGCCCAGCTACACATGTCTCCCTAAATCATGTAGCATTGCCCCTTTACAGCGAGCTTCTAGGAGTAGTAGGGACTTGATCCTTTCTGCAGTTCCTACCACCCACCCTGCTTAGACAAGTCCATTGGGTAATAGGCCTCAGGAATTGCAGACTAGTTCTCCCACGATTTCTAATTCCTGCCTTGCCTGTGAGAAGACAGGACCAGCTCTTCCTTATCAGTGCTGGCCTTGCTTACACTTCCAGCCCTGGAGGCTGCACAAAGATAGGGAGGCCTTCTGGGGTCAGGCCTTAGCCAGAGAGTCCCCAGGTTGGCAGATCCTGCACAACTGAGGACAGGGATTCCTAGATCCCAGGGTGTAGTCTCCTGCAAGGCCACTTCTCTCCAGGCCTCTGCCTTCCCAACCATAAAGCAATGAGGTTAAGCTCCATTATCTTGGCTGGGTGTGTTGGCTCATGCCTGTAATCCCAGCACTTTGGGAGGCCAAGGAGGGAGGATTGCTTGGGGTCCGGAGTTCGAGACCAACCTGAGGAACACAGACCCTATCTCCACAAAAAAATTTTTTGACCGGGCACGGTGGCTCACATGTGTAATCCTTGAGTCTGGGAGGCAGAGGTTGCAGTGAGCCAAGATTGTGCCACTGCACTCCAGCCTGGGCGACAGAAGGAGACCCTGTCTCAAAGAAAAAAAAAATGTCCTGACCCCATGGCTTGCCATGGGGCCAGTGAGCCCCCAAGTGACCCTGTCAAAGGAGGGAGCAGCCTGGGATGATGCCAGAAAGGGGACACTGCTTTTCCTACCCGAACCTGCCCATCCCACTCCCTCCAGTGACCTTGCCAGGCCATATTCCAGGGAACCTACATATGACTGTGTCCTCGGGATGACCTCAGCCTTTCAGATTCCCGCATGTCCCTCTCTGCAGCTTCCTCCACCCTCACTTCGGTCTCATCACCTTGGTGCCTTTTAAGGGGCCCTCTGGCTTGGTGGATGTGATGCAATTAGATGTCCCCTTAGGGAGCTCACGATCTAGCCCTGAAGACAGTTACAACCCACATGATAGTAGTGTGTAGGTGCTACAATGCAGGGCAACACGGCATGCTGTCTGCCCCCCCAGGAAGCAGGGTTTTCAAAGGTGTGCGTCCACTAGCCAGTGGGAGAGGTGGGGATAAAGGCGTTTTAGGCAGAGGAAACCCCACATGCACAGAGTAAAGGGAGGAAAAGGTGTAACTGCTCAGGGAATTACAGGAAGCCACTGAGTTCTAAGGTAGCTGGGGCAAGAGGGGAATCCCAAGGGGGAGTGACACCATCGGGGCTCAGGTGTGTGTGTCGCAGGGCCACTGGATGGATCTGTGGGCCAAGGGACGACAGGCAGGGAGACCAGTGAGGCTGTCACCTGGAGATGACAGTGGTCCAGGCAACGGTGCTGACTGTGGGTCTGAGAGGTTCTCAGCCTGAAAGGGTATGTTCACTGGCCTCAATGTCTGCTTAGCTTGTAGGAATCAGGGAGCAAAGAACAGGATGGGGTCTGGGGTGACATCCAAGATTCTAGCTTAAACAATTGCGCAGATGAGTTACAGGAGGAAAAGCCAGTTGGAGGGAGGGGAAATTATCCATGAACTTGAAATTCCCTGTGTCTGTTTGCGGTGTCCAAGGAACACACAGGAGGCCCAGGATGTGCAGTTTCCAAAATGGCCAACACTGGCTGGCTCTGGCAGCAGAGATCCCTGCCGGTTGGACACAGTTGTCATCCAGTGGCCTGGCCTCAGGGCCCTAGATGCACTTACTGCCCCTGCCCACCCCTGCCTGTCAGGAAGACATCACTGTTGCCCTGTCACCTGTGACCAGGGGCTACTCCATGGACAAGGTCTGGTCCAGCTATGGTCTGGCAATGAGTGGAAAACATCCCAAAGCTGTCACTCCTGCGAAAGGCAAAAGAACTCTGAGCTACCTCCTAGGAGGATCCCAAGTTTTGATCCCCTCAAGGTGAGACCAAATGCAGGCCCTTCCCCAGGAGACAAAGAGTAAGGCCAAACACCTGCTTCCCATGACCCTACAGACCCTTTCTTTCCTCTGCTCCAAGTTCCTCCTCACTTCCCTCTTCATCACCCAGTTAGCCGCCTGACCCTCAGATTCACCTAAACACACAGTACCAGGTCCACCCCAATTCAGTGAGGCATGGGGCGGCACAAAGGCATCTGTCATTGTCAAAGTCTCAGGTGATGCAGATGACCATTCAGGCCTCAAACCCTGCACTGTTGAGTCCTCCATCCTCTTTCCCAGTTCAGGAAACCTATCTGGGGAATCACAAAGTCTTTGAAAAAGAAAAATATTTATTTTCAGCAAGCCCAAAGTCCCAAGTGGGGGCAGGTGCCAAATTTGCCCCCTCCACCAGAGGGCCTAGGCCCACAGGAAGCCTGAAGCCAAATTCAGGCATGGAAGGAGGGGAGCCACCAGTGGGGCGGGACAGTCACTTGTACTGAGGAGAGAGCGGGGGGACAAGCGGAGCAGTGCAGACACTCAGCATCTTGTCGATGTCCACCTGGGTTGACTTATCCACCTCAGCCTTGTGGTGGTCACTCACCCCCAAGCTGGGCAAGCCCCCAGCCTCCTCTCCAGCCTCCTCTCCGAGGGGAGCCAGAGCATGGATAGGGGTCACTAATGGACTGGGACAGGGCAAAGTGAGGCCTGGGCCCAGCTCACCTGCCAAGGGCAGCAGGGCCTGCAGTTGCTCCACACCTGCCTCCTCGGGAACCAGGGCCAGCTCTGCCTCTGCCTCCACCTCGGCCTCCCTGTCCCCCTCCCCTGCCTGGTTCAGCTCGGGGTTGCAATAGTTGATGTACTGGTACAGGGGCCGCAGGCGCTGGGCCTTTCCTGCAAAGACCCAGGGCAGGGCAGAGGCTAGAGCGCCAGGTTGTGCCATGTAGGGCCCCACAGGCAGGGGGAGAAGGAACAGCCCAGGGACTGCCACTCACGCTCCAGCCCCAATGTCTCTAAGGGTGCAGACACTGTGCTGGCCACAGCGTGGAGCACGGGAGCCCCCAGGCTCTTGCGCTTCTTGGCTTTTTTGTGCTGTCTGGCAGATGGTGAGGGCTCACTCTGGCTGCCCTCTGGCTCCTCCTCCTGCAGCGGCAGCCTGGGTGGCAGCTCAGCTTCAGCCTTGGGATGGGCACGAAGGCCCGGGAGGCTGAGGGACCTGAGCCAGGGACAAGAGACCTGACCCAGGGAATACCCCAGCCTGCCCACCGCCCCAGGACTCGACGCCTGCCCCTTTCCTGGTCAATGAGGCCCCAGGCCCAAGAGGCTTAGAGGCCAGTGAGCCCAGTCCCCTACAAACCCTGAAGCTCCCACTCTCCTGCTGCTCCCTCCACGGGGGCTCTTGAAGAAGGGAGAAGAGAGTGATGGTAGTGGCAGGGGACAAGAATCCTTCCTGCAGGAGTGCAGGAATCAGGAATGCTACTGGGGTGTGTGCCCCAACCCCGGGCCTGCAGCTCCTTCCCCTCCTCCTCCCCCAGAGCCCCCTCACTTGACAGGCTTTCTCTTTGGACCATGACGGGGCCTCACAATGGAGACCACGGGCCTGGGGCCTCTCTCCTCTAGCGCCCCGGCTTCCGCCTTGGGTCTCTCCTCCCCCAGCTTGGGTCCTTCCTCCTGGAGCTCCAGCTCCGAAGCTGCGCCTGCTGGGCGCTGGTCTTCACCCTGGGTTCCGCGGGCCTCATGGGCTGGCACCAGGAAATGTTCTCCCGCCACTGGACACTAGAGGTGACACACAGGCCATCGGTCACCATGGTCGGGCAAAGGACATAGGGATCCGTCACTGAACACCTAACATTAGACACCGAAACGGGAATAATGACACCAGCCTGTGCCCCTCCCCGCCTGGAGGGCCCAGCCTGGCAGTTAGCGGGTTGGGGGGCTCAGAGTTCCGCCTCTCAGAGCGCTGCGGCCCCGTGTTTGAAGGTTAAACAGCCTGACCTTCACCTCGGAGGTCTGAGCGCTGCCGGGGTCCTCCGCGAGCTGTCCCTGCCCCACGACCGTAGCCTCCTGGACCCCCGGCCGCCTCTCCGCCCCTGCCGAGGCCATGGCTGCGCAGGCTCAGTGCATCCTCCACAGCTGCTTGGGGAGGGCCCCGAGCGGCTGGATAGTGGCCCCGCGCTGACCCCGGAGACCGGCCAGCAAGCGAGGGCAGAGCTGGGAAGCGAAACCGGCGACCGCGGAGCCCACACTCGGCGGAAACTACAAGCCCCAGGACGCTTTGCGCCAGGATCAGTGGACCCTGACCCCGGGGACGGAAGCCACGGTTGCCCGGCAACAACAACTCCCGTCGGGTGGCAGCGGCTGGCGGCAAAACCTCTCGAGTGTGCCCCTGCCCGAGTGCTGCGGGGGAGAGGCCGCGAGCAGGACCGAGAAGTGGGCTGGGAGGAGAGGTCGCGGAGGCGGCGAGCGAGGCCGGGGCCCAGGCGGGGACCGGCAGGGGCCCGGGAGTGACGGGCACGGCAGGGTCAGGGTCCTGGGCGAGGGAGGAGGCCCGGGGTTGGGGAAGGGGGCCCGGGGAGGGAGGTGCACAGCCCTGCAGGCCTCGGGGCACCGTTGCTGGGTGGCGCCGGCGGCATGTGCGAGGGCCCGTCCCGCATCTCGGGGCCCATCCCCCCAGACCCGACGCTCTGCCCTGACTATTACCGGCGGCCGGCCTCGGGTGAGTCCGGGGGCTCGGCGGTGGTGCGACGCTCGGGGGTCGGCCCCGGCTCCACCTCTGAGCCCTGGACTCCGCCCGGCTCCGCCCCACAGCTCAAGGGCGCCTCGAGGGAAACGCGCTGAAGCTGGACTTGCTGACCTCGGACCGGGCCCTTGACGCCACCGCTCCCTGTGGCCCCCGCATCGGTCCCGGTGCCCGAGAGATCCTAGAGCGCGGCCGGCGCGGCGTCGGGGACGTGCTGTTGCAACTCGAGGGGATCTCCCTAGGTCCTGGGGCCTCTCTCAAGAGTAAGTCCCAGGAATGGAAGAAGGGGCAGAGAGGCAATGCGGGGTGGAAAGAGATCAAAAGCAGCTGCCCTTTCCGCCCTGACCTGGGCCCAGGCTTTGCATCTCTTGAGTCTCAGTTTCCCCAACTATAAAAGAGGGAGAAATGTGCTACCTTCTCGAAGGAAGTGAACTGAATAAGGTAGTTCCCACGAAGCCCTAGCTCTGCTTCGTGCATTTATTACCCGTCAAATTTGTTTGTTGAGTGCCTACTGTGTGCCAGGCCATATAGGTGCTAGAACACAGGGTTGAAGATGAGCATGAGCCATCATTGAGTCAAGGTGGGAGACAAAGAACAAGAGATGAATGTCATATATGAGATGATCTATGGTATACTTCACTGTAATAATGGAGAAAATCACCCGGGCGCAATGGCTCACTCCTGGAATCCCAGCACTTTGGGAGGCCCAGGCAGGCGGATCACTTGAGCCCAGGAGATGGAAACCAGCCTGGCCAACATGGTGAAACCCCATCTCTACAAAAAATATAAAAATTAGCCTGGCATGGTGGCATGTGTCTGTAATCCCAGCTACTCAGCAGGCTGAGGTGGGAGGATCACTTGAGCTGGAGAGGTCAAGGCTGCAGTGAGCTGTGATCATGCCACTGTACTCCAGTCTGGATGACAGAGTGAGACCCTGTCTCAAATAATAATAATAATAATGGAGACAGTCATCCTGAAATACTACATGAGGAAGGGAACTCTTTCTGTAGGAGGCAGGGGGCAGGCCTGTGTGTGAACTAGTGGAAGTTGGATTGTGTGGGCCCTATGTAGGGCAGAGCCTGGTGGCATCTTTTCTCCAGGGAAGGACCCTAAAGACCATGAGAAGGAGAACCTGAGGCGGATCAGGGAGATTCAGAAGCGCTTCAGAGAACAGGAGCGCAGCCGGGAGCATGGACAGCCCAGGCCCCTGAAAGCTCTGTGGCGCTCACCCAAGTACGACAAGGTGGAGTCCCGGGTCAAGGCCCAGCTCCAGGTACCTGCTCCAGGGAGCCAGAAGTATTATCCTTTCGTTGGCCAATAGGCAACTATACCCTGATCCGAGTTCTGGGGAGGGAGGGAACTAAGAGACCCTGGCTCTGCTGCAGGGCAAGGCTGGGGGGCTTCTCAGAAGTGGTGATGGCAGGGCTGATCCTGAGGGGCAAGCAGCAGTTAGTCAAGGGGACAGCAGAGGAGAACATTCCCAAAAAATGGAACCTCACAGACCACAGGGCACACAGCAGTGGAGATGCTAGGTGTACAGTTCACCGTGAGGAAAGAAGGGCGTGAAGTTAGGCCAAGAAGTCAGCTGGGCCCACATCAGGGGCCGCAAAAGCCACTTTTCAGTCCTTATTTCTGAGGACAGTGGGCAGGGCAGGGGTATGGTGGGTGGCTCTGTCTCGGGTAGAGAGTAGCACTATCCTTCCATCCAGGGACTCAGCAGGAGGAGCAGGCGTGAGAGGAAAGGCAAGGTCACACCAATGTGTCGGGGCTGAAGCATCTGTGGGGCTCCCAGGGGGTGGGAGTGTGTCCAGGAAGCAGATGGAAATTCAGGCCTGGATCTCAGGAGTGAGACCCAGGAGTTATTGACGATCAGGTTGAGGACAACGAGACCAAGGAAGTGACCGCCTGGATTTGAGGACTTGGAGGCCAGCCATCAGGAACCTCGCGGGGCTAGAGCCAGGAAGCTTGGCTAGGAAGGATAAAAGAGAGTGGTAGGTGGGCCAGTACTGAGGTGGAAGGAGAGATGGTTTGTTGTTTTCTTAAAAATGTGACATACTCACACGTTTGTGTGCTGAGGAGGACAAGTGTCTCTTGAAGAGGGAAGAGGGCCCGAGGGACACGGATGCAAAGGTCAGAAGGGCCAAGAGGGCCAGGGTTTTGCAGCTGGAGCCCCAGACCTCAGCCTGCTTGGTCTCTCTGCTGTGCCCTGCCCTCCAGGAGCCTGGCCCTGCCTTTGGGACAGAGTCTACCCACTTCCTGCGGGCGCACTCCCGCTGTGGCCCTGGCCTCCCACCACCCCGTGTACCTAGTCCTCAGCCAACACCACCAGGTCCCAAAGCTAAGGTGAGAGGGTGTGTGGGGGCTGGATGGTGGTTGGGCAGCATTCCCGGTGTGTGGTGGGGGTTCAGGGACACAACATTAATGCTGTCTGCCCCCACCCACACTTGCTGTGTCCTGCAGGAGCCAGGCCTGGGGGTGGACTTCATTCGTCACAATGCACGAGCTGCAAAGAGGGCCCCCCGGAGGCATTCCCGCTCGCTGCAGGTCCTGGCACAAGTGCTAGAGCAGCAGCGGCAGGCCCAGGAGCACTACAATGCCACACAGAAGGGCCATGTGCCGCATTAGTAGGTCTCACTGCCTGACACTCAGGGTGAGGGAGACACCTGTGGAGGGCGGGAACCAACCTCTGCCCTGGGGTCATCAACCCTGAACCTGTGTACCCACAGCTTGTTGGAGCGCAGGGACCTGTGGCAGCGGGAGGCTGAGGCTCGCAAGCAGAGCCAGCCAGACCCTGCCATGCCCCCAGGCCACACACGCATGCCTGAAAACCAGCGGCTGGAAACACTGACCAAGCTGCTCCAGAGTGAGTACCTGGGCAGGGAGGCTGGAGGGGGACCCCACTGGGGACCAGGCACCCCTGCCCAACACTCACTGTTCTCACTGTTCCCGGGCCCCCTGTAGACCAGAGCCAGCTGCTGCGTGAGCTGGTATTGCTGCCTGCCAGGGCAGACTCACTGAGAGCCCAGAGCCACCGTGCTGAGCTGGACCGGAAACTGGTGCAGGTAGAGGAGGCCATCAAGATCTTTTCTCGGCCCAAAGTCTTCGTGAAGATGGACACCTGAGTCCCTCTGAGGGACAGTGGCAGGGAGCTCCATGCTGAGGATCGCCACATGGTTGCAAAGGACAGGGTGGGACCCAATCCCAGAGCAGAGGTCTGAGGACAGGAGCAGGGGGGTGGCCAGTGTCCCTAGAGCACTCCTCCCAGCCACCAGTGGCTGCAGAAGGGCCACCCCAGCCTTTTAACCGCTTTGTCAAAATTAAACCTTTGGTACACAGGATTTGTTTCCATAAGAGCTTTTCTTACCCTAAAAATGCCAAGCCTGGTGGCCCTCCTGCTGCTTGATTGCAGGAAGTTCTCCCCATTGTCACTCTGGACTTAGTCCAGAGCAGAAGACAAGCTGGTGGGACCAGGGAGGAGGCTGGGACTGGGACACAGAAGGACCAAGACTGTATTTGTAGAAAACCTTTAATGTTCCCCAGGCTGAGGGAGCCCTGGGATCCAGCTAAAAACCCCCACTGTGAAGTCCCTGCCATGTCCCAGCAGTTTGGAGTGGCATGGGGCTGCATCCTGCCTGTCAGAGGCTGAAGCCACTACCATCTTGCATGCGACTCCCCCAACCAGAACTGGCCTGCTCCTGGTCATCCAGGGAGGGCAGAGAGCTGCGGGTACCAGGACGTCGGCAGCCAGAGTGCAGGTCCCAGCACGGGGGCCCCTGAGACAGCCCATTGGAACTGGGAGGCTGGCGGTTCTCAATGACCAGGTCACTGCTGTCATCATCACTATCAGGCTCAGCAGGCCCAGGCCCTGCAGAGGGAGGACCTGTCAAACGCCCAGATGCCCCTCGCACCACGTTATTGCGCTGGTTGGCCGGCTTGACAGTGACAATGAGGTTATGGCTGTTGGCGACCATCATGTCCGTCACTTGGTCCAAGGTCTTCCCGGCTACTTCAATGCCATTGACCTCAAGGATCTCATCACTGACCGCCAGCAGCCCTGTACTCTCAGCCAGGCCCCCACGTACCAGGCGGGAGATGAAGATTCCTGGAACCCGCTCCAGGCCCTGGGGAGCTACACGCACACTCATGCCATCTCGGATGTAGAAGCCCAGGGGGCGGTCTGAACCATGCTTGTGCAGCCGCACCCGTCGGTGGGTCTCAGGCAGTAGGTCCACATCTATGACTGACGAAACCTGGCGGAAATCTTGGGGCAGGCTGATTAGCAGAGGTGGACGGGTGCGCAGGGGTGCCACTGGCCGCAGCAGGAGCCCTTTCTTGCGCCGCTGCAGAGAGTTGGAGGCAAAAGCCAGGCCGCTGGAGTCAGCTTCTGCTGCAGAAGAGGTGGGTGTTGAGATCAGAGACCTGCTCCCCGACTTGGGCTCTTTACAGGGGCCACTGTAGCTATTTCCTACCACTTGGAGGTCAGGTCAAGGGCAGGGACTGCAGAGGGTGACACGTGGGTACCCTGGGCATGGACTAACCCTTGTAGACCTGCCCCACAGGCACCTTACCCCACAGAGGCTGCCCACTGTACCCTTTCTCACCCCGCTTCTGCACCAATAGGCGCAGTGGTGGGGGCCCGCTGGCCAGGGCCCGGTGCAGACTGTCGTCGTTGGTGAGGGGCAGCAGGTCGCCGTGAGCATCCGTATAGCCAAGTAGCACGTCCAGGCCCGGGATCTGGTGCACCGCCCGCAGCAACCGCGAGAACTCCTGGAAGCCGCTCACCGAAGCGCGGGGCAGCGCGAAGCGTCGGAACTCGGCGTCAAACTGGAAGTCGGGGTTGGGGGAGAGGAGTCAGGACAGCCTGCGCCCTTTTCTCACCGCAGGCTGGCAGGGGTGGGAAAGATACCGGCTGCCGCAAAAGCGGCAGCCTTAAGCCCAGACCTCAGCTCCAGTACCAGGGACGCTGTCCAAGGTCTTCTCACCGCCCTCCAGGTACTCAGGCCACAGAGAGATCTGGAGACCAGCAGTGGAGGAAGGAAGATGGATGGGGGAAGGCGAGCAGAAATGCAGAATGGGACTTGGAGGATAGAGGGAAGAGGTGGCGGGGACCAAGGAGCTGGGAAGGGGAGAAAGAGGGAATTGGGAGCGCCTAGGGCCGAGGCCGGAGGAGCCCTTACTTTGCTCTTCACCTCGACGATGCTATCGGGACTGCGCGCCGGAGTCCTCTGCGGCCGGGCCATGGCGGGGCCGGGCGGGCCGGGGACGGTGCCCCAGGCGGCCCGCCGAGGCGCAGGTGCACAGCCCGGCCGGCCCGCCCGCGCCGCCCCGCCCCTGGCGGTAGCACACGCCCCGCCTTCCCATCCGGAGCCTGACGTCAAGGGGGCAGCGACGCAGAGTGGAACGCGGAGTTCACGTTTCCTAGGAAACGGAGCCGGGGGTGGAGAGGAGCCTTCCTCCGCTCTTGCGTCATCACGCTGAGGTCCACGCGCCCCCGGAGTCTGGCGAGGAGAGCTCGGCCAATCCGAGGGGAGAGCCAAGGAGGTACCATTTATTGGGCGTTGTGTGTGTGTGTGCTCTTATTTCCACTGGCCTTACAAGACCGTGCATTGTGTAGATGAGGAAACTGAGTCATAATAAATATGTGCTGAACCCCTCGGGGGTCACACGGCGCTGAAATGGTTTCGAGTCAACTTAATGGACGGCACTCGGCCGCAGGCCCCGGCCCTGGATCCCTCTCCAGAGACCGGACCAGCTCTTGTTCTGTTCCCTCTCGGTACCACAGGCATCTTGACGAACGGCCGAAACGCCGGGCCGCTGTCGGAGTGACGCAGCGATGAGAGTAAACGGGCCAGCATCCCGTGGACCAGCAGGAGTCTCCACGTAAGCTCCCGAGCAGGACGCTCTCCTGGGCAGGCGCGGGGTGTGCGTGGGCGGGGCCTCCTCCTCAGGCCCCGCCCAGCCGAAGGCGCTTCCTCTTCCGAGGAGAGGCGGGGCCTCGGCGCCCGCGGGAAACCCGGGCGGTTTGCCTCCGCTCGGTGCAGCCGCCGGGATGGCAGGTTCGGGGAGGCTGGTCCTACGGCCCTGGATTCGAGAACTGATTCTGGGGTCAGAGACACTCTCCAGTCCACGAGCCGGGCAGCTGCTCGAGGTGAGCCCCCACTCAGGGCCCGGAGACCGAGGCGGAGGCCCGGGGTGGTGGGATTGACGCTGCTCGCTGCCGTCAGGTTCTCCAGGAGGCCGAGGCCGCGGCCGCGGGCCCATCCCACGCCCCTGATGCGTCCGACCTCGGGGCCACGCTGCTTGTGTCTGACGGGACCTACAGTGTCCGATGCCTGGTGACGCGGGAGGCCCTGGACACCTCGGACTGGTGAGAGGCCCCGCGCGGCTCCGGAGGTCGGAGTCCCGCCCGAGAGCGCGAGGTGGGCGGGCCTTGTGTTCCGGTGGGCCCGGCAGTGAGGGTCCTGCTCGCCGCAGGGAGGAGAAGGAGTTCGGCTTCCGCGGGACAGAGGGCCGGCTGCTGCTGCTGCAGGACTGCGGGGTTCATATCCAGGTCGCTGAGGGCGGCGCGGTGAGTGGTGAGACTGCCTTGGGCGGGTTACCGGGCATGACTCTTCGTGACGATTCCTGAGACCTCCCCTTCCCCCCGAACTCCTCTAGCCCGCAGAGTTCTATCTCCAGGTGGACCGCTTCAGCCTGCTGCCAACGGAGCAGCCCCGGCTACGGGTGCCTGGTTGGTAAGTGATGCCTTTGCCCTCCAGCAACTCTCCCCACCCCAGCCTGGCCGGCGCTGGCAGAAGCCTTTGGGGTAGGAGGGTTTGGGCCCCCATTAACTACCCTTGTCTTTTTCTTAGCAACCAAGACTTAGATGTTCAGAAAAAGCTCTATGAATGCCTTGAGTGAGTCTGGGGTTGGGCTCGGGGGCCACGTGTGGTTTGGTGAGGGGTTGGTGTATCTGGGTAGACGGGCTTCAGCATGGTTCCTGAGTCCTGGCCACTCTCTTCCTGTAGGGAGCACCTTTCAGAGTCCACCTCGTCCAATGCAGGTACTGTAGGGCTTGGCCAGCCGTCCTAACACCCTGTGCAGTGACCTCTCCAGCCTTAAACTCCCGCTTCCTCAATAAGCTCTCCTCCCACTTCCCCTCCTGGTCCTCTCCTCTAAGCCTTGACTCATCCCATGGTCCCCTGTCCCCAGGCCTATCACTGTCCCAGCTTCTGGATGAAATGCGGGAGGATCAGGAGCATCAGGGGGCGCTCGTGTGCCTGGCTGAAAGCTGCCTGACGCTGGAGGGCCCTTGCACAGCACCCCCGCTCACCCACTGGGCTGCCTCACGATGCAAGGCTACGGTCAGTCAGTCTGGGGCTTTTCTTGGGAGATGTCAGGGTGAGGAGTTGGGCAAGGGTCTTGTCCCACAGGACATGAGAGTAAATGGGCCTGTCCTACAGAGTTTATGTCCCACAGGGAGAAGCTGTGTACACTGTCCCCAGCTCAATGCTATGCATCTCTGAGAATGACCAGCTAATTCTGAGCTCTCTAGGCCCCTGTCAGAGGACACAGGGTAAGGGGGACTGGAGAGGTTGGGGGGATACCTGGGGCCCAGGTCCACAGTGCTGATAAGCCTTCCTGAACCCCCCAGGCCCTGAGCTGCCCCCACCAGACCCGGCTCTGCAGGACCTATCTCTGACCCTCATAGCCTCTCCTTCCTCACCCAGTTCCTCAGGTGAGGTGATGCACACGCCACAGGCACTCACTGCCGTCTGTCAGGTTCCCGGGCTGCGCAGGATGCTGTTCAAGTTGCACGGCGGGCGGGGGATGAACACGGTCCCTGCAGTCCTATCTGAGCTTGCAGGCCACTCAGCTGCTCTAAGCGGAGAGGGCTGTGCCTACAATGAGTCCCCTCCTCCTCAGGAACCCCAGCTTTACCCGGCCACATGTCATCCGAGGAAAGTGGTACCAGCATCAGCCTTCTGCCTGCCCTGTCCTTGGCTGCTCCAGACCCAGGGCAGAGGAGCAGCTCCCAGCCCCCACCAGCCATCTGCGCAGCCCCTGCCCCCCTGATCCCCAGGTCCCCACACCCCAGTCAAACCCCCAGCTCCCCACTTCATAGCTGCACTCCCAGTCTCTCACCCCGTGGCCATGTCCCCAGTCCACACCAGGCTCTTGTGACCAGGCCCCAGAAACCTAGCCTGGAGTTCAAGGAGTTTGTAGGGTTGCCCTGCAAGAATCAGCGGCCTTCTCCTAGGACCGGAGCTACCAAGGGAGCCCAGGAGCCCTGCCCTGTCTGGGTGAGCTTAGCCCCTCTGCAGCTGGAGGGTGGAATGAGGAAGGCCTGAGGTGGAGCTGGGAGGGAGCATGGGTAGCCTTGGATGGGGTTGGGGTCCTTGTTAGCTCTTCCCCAGACGCCATACCCCTTTCAGGAACCCCCAAAGAGGCATCGTGATGGTTCTGCCTTCCAATATGAGTATGAGCCACCCTGCATGTCCCTCTGTGCTCGGGTCCAAGCTGCCAGGTGAGTTCCTGGGTCTGCCCCCACTCTTGGTCACTAGTCCCAGGCTCCATTGACCTGCAGCTGTGGTTTCTTTCCAGGCTTCCTCCCCAGCTCATGGCCTGGGCCTTGCACTTTCTGATGGATCCACAGCCAGAGTCTGAGCCAACTCCAATGTGAGAGGTCACGCAGGACAGATACCGCTCCACACTCTGCTTCCTTCGAGTTTTTTAATAAAATAATCTCATGCGGCAGGAGAGGAGAGGATCAGGGACTGGGGCCGCCGCCTCTTTGGTCTGTGGCTGGGGAGGGAGGACTCTGCTCAGGGCTGGAGGGCTCTGTGGGCTGTGGGGGCAGATGCTCCGTTCCAAGGCCAGATCCTGTGAGGAGAGGGAGGGGGAGAGAGGAAGGTTCAGGGCTGGGCTAAGCAGTCCTGCCACCCTCCCAGCTGGCCTGGACCCCCCTCTTACCTAGGCTTGGGGATGGAGGTGCCTCAAGTTTTGGCCTGCGTTTGAGGACCGGGGAGCGCTGCAGCCGCAGGGGCCGTTCTAAGGGACACAGAAAGGCTTGGGGTAGGTGCTAAGGCTCGGGGTCTGTCCGTCCCCTGCCCCTCTCTTCCACCTCCAGTGCATGTAAGCATGCGCTCACACACTGCTGCCTTCAGAGCAGCCCCCATCCCTGCGTCCTCATCCCTGACAGAGGCTGCTCTTCGGGACATGGAGCCAGTGCTAGTTGAAAGGGCTTATTGTCAAACCCTTGCACCTGGCCTTCTGGCGCCCTGATTTCTTGAGCCCTCACACACTGGTGGCTCCCTCCAAGGACCAAAGCCATGAAGGGAGCCCCAGAAGCCCACCCTCCCGCATCTCCTGCATTCAAGCACACGTGGAGGTGTCTCCCCTCACCAGCAGGGGCCTGGAGCTGGTCCTCATGCACAGACACTGCTCGCCGCCCTGCCGAGAGAGGCCTCGGCCTCAGCTGGCCATCTGAGGGAGGCCAGGGAATCAGGGGGTGTTCCAACAGCTGTCCCCACTCCAGCCCTTGCCTCCCACCCTCAGGGTCCTTAGAGGAGCTGAGTTCCCAGCAGGAACTCCTCCAGCACCCAACCCAGGATTGGGATGGGGAATCGGGTGCCTGCCTACCTTCATTCCTAGGGCCCAAGCAAGGGTCCTCTGGGAGGCCCAGGCTGTTTCGGGAGGGGCTGGTTCTGCAGGGACTTGGGCTTTGACCAGGAGAGGGAGGGCCTGGACCATCCTGTTGGCCCCAACCACGGCTCCTGAGCTCTGCATTCAACTGCTGCCCCAGTGTCTTCCAGGTGGCAGACTCGGGCCCCTGGCTCCCTGGGCAGGGTCTGCAGGAGGGGTCTGTGGGGAGAAGGGTGTCAGCCAAGACCTGGTCAGGTCTTGGAGATACGTCTGAACAACGGTCTGACCCCGCTCCTGCCTGTCCCTGCTCCCCCTACCAACACACACAGTGGCCGTCACTCACCAGCAGACACAGAGTGGGTGCGGGACTTAATCGAGATGGGAGGGGCCTCCGTGGAACTGTCCATAATGTCACCTGCAAGGCGGAGCTGGGGACTCAGGTACCTGACCTTGGAGGTGAGGGGAAGAAAAACCTGGCCTCTCCCCTTCCTCCCCCAGGAGAGCAGCCCTTCGGGGCTGTCTGTAAGGACACCTCCCAGCAAATGTACTGCCACACCCCAGGGTCCCACTTACCATCTGAGCCAGCTTTCTTGATTTCACCATCTTTGCTCTGTAGGAAACAGGGCAATCAGATTCCAGCCCTGCCCTAGCCCCAAACCCTAGCCTTTTGTTCATCCTTGTTCTCATAATCCAGCCACTGAATGCCCACCATGGGCTGGACGAGAACATGGCAAACCCAGTCCAGCCCTCTTAGAACTCTTCACACACTTCAATGTTTCTAAATTCAGGCCAACTTCATGCTTTGTTTTGTTTTGTTTTGTTTTAAGATGTTGAATGGGCCAGGCGCGGTGGCTCACGCCTGTAATCCCAGCACTTTGGGAGGCCGAGATGGGCGGATCACAAGGTCAGGTGATTGAGACCACGGTGAAACCTCGTCTCTACTAAAAATACAAAAAAAATTAGCCGGGCGCGGTGGCAGGCGCCTGTAGTCCCAGCTACTCAGGAGGCTGAGGCAGGAGAATGGCGTGAACCCAGGAGGCGGAGCTTGCAGTGAGCCAAGACGGTGCCACTGCACTCTAGCCTGGGGGACAGAGCGAGACTCCGTCTCAAAAAAAAAGAAATTGGTAAAACTGGCCAGGCTCTGTGGCTCATGCCTGTCATCACAGCACTTTGGGAGGCTGAGGTGGGTGGATCATGAGGTCGAGAGTTCAAGACCGGCCTGATCAACATGATGAGCAGGGTGGCCACAGAGGAGAGTCAGGGAAGAACCATGGGCAGGCAATGCAGGGATGGCTGAGGAGGGACCTGGTGTAACCCACAATTAGAGACTGGAGGTGAGGCAGGGAGGACATCCAGACCACCCAGGGACGTGTGTGGAGGTTCTGATTTGCACCTAGGGGAGGAAAGCAGTGAGGTTTTAAGGTGGCCAGGGCCAAGACCCCACAGGGCCCCCAAGCAGGGTGTGAAGTCTGAACAGTGTCTTGAGAAGAAGCCCCTGGAGGACTTGCTATTTCAAGTACAGGTGACAAGGTCAGAATTTTTCTTTTTTTTTTCTTTTCTTTTCTTTTTTCTTTTCTTTTTTTTTTTTGAGATGGAGTCTCATTCTTGTTGTCCAGGCTAGAGTGCAGTGGCACGATCCAGGCTCACTGCAACCTGTCTCCCAGGTTGAAGCAATTCTTGTGCCTCAGCCTCCCAAGTAGCTGGGACTACAGGTACCCACCACCACACCCGGCTAATTTTTGTATTTTTAGTGGAGACAGGGTTTCACCTGTTGGCCAGGTTGGTCTCTTAACTCCTGACCTCAGGTAATCCACCTGCCTCAGCCTCCCAAAGTGTTGGGAATACAGGCGTGAGCCACAGCACCCAGCCCAGGTCTTAGATTTCTGTTAGACCTGCAGAGAAAAGACTTTCTCAGGTCCGAAGAGGAGATACTGGTGGCCTGTGCCTGGGTTGAGAAGCCAAGAGGGAAGAAAGGTCGATTCTGTAACCATTTTGAGGAGGACGGAGTAGAACTGACAATTAGACCTGTCATGAGTCTCCTCCATCTTGGCCACATATGTCACCCACAGCATGCCACCTGCCCTCTTACTTCATGGTCATGTCCCCCCAACTCACTTGCTTCCTCTTGCCTTCGGCACCCCCACTGCCTCGGCTGACGCCTATCCTCTGCAGCATTACTTGTACCCGCTGTTCAAAGGATGGAGCCAGCTCTGTTTCTCCCCGCTCCAGGGGCCGCCTCTAGGGACAGAGATGCTCGGGTTGGAGAGAGTCCATGCCCTGGGTCCCAGAAGTGCCTTCCCTGCCATCAGCAAGCCTCACCTTGTCGGGTCTGGCACCCAGCGTTGCCTCTTCCTCAGCAGGCAGCAGTATCATTGAGTAGGCCTTGCTATCTCTGGTGTAGCGAGGTCGGCTCCTGCGGGCAGGGTCAGGGCTGCTGGTGTCCCCCTCAGCCCCACCAGGCTCCTCACCACGGCTGGGACGGGTTGGCGGCCGCAGTAGGTCACCAAACGTAGTTTTTCGGGTTCGGGGAGCTGCCCCAGGGCTGGTCTCTAGATCAGGTCGTGGACCCCGCGTTGAACGAGGCTTCTTGAAGGCAAAGAGGGTGCCCAGCTTCTTTCGCAGTGTACGGGGGACAGGAGTGGCGCCCCCCTCAGTGGCCGGGTCCTCCTCGGGGGCCCAGCTGTGGGGACACCCAGCAGTGAGTGAGAAAGCCCATCAGGCACCCCACCCTCTCCCACCCCCAGCAGATGCCCCTCACTCACAGGCGATCCTGCTGGATCAGCCTTTTGGAGAAGAATTCCTCCACGCCCTCGTCCACGCGGGCACTGAGCCCATTCCCTTCCTGCGGCAAGGCTGGGGGCACCTGGGGGGCATCATGGGGTCAGGAGTCAGGGCTGAGTGCAACTCTGGCTTCTCCCCTCGCCCCTGGCCGGCAGCCTGGACTGAGTAACTCCCGGATTCCAGGCTGGGGTGACCCTAGAGGCTGCTGATACCAGCCTCCTACTGTCCTGCTGCTGGACAGAGACGCCAGATTTCACACACTCCTCACCCGCTGCTGGCTCCCGCACACCCAGTCCACACCCGTCCTTGTCCCACAGAGTATCCTACATGCCCGAGCCACCCGGTCACCAGCAAACTTAGACCCCACGTGCCCCCGGGGTCACCCATTCCCACTTGCCACCAGCTCTGCTCCGAACAGTTCCCTGCAGTGTCCCCCACCCCACCCCCACTCCACCCGGCCTGCTGCCGGCTCAGTGGCGCCGGCTGCTGCGTCAGACCCTCTGGGGGGCCTCAAGCTAGCTCCTCCCCGCCCTCCGCCAGTGCCCGCTGCCCCCGCGGGCTTGCAGCCCACACACGCATCTCCCCACACGCGCCGCCGCCGGACGCGCAGCAGACGCAGGCTTGGCCCCACGGCCCGGCTACCCGGTTGCCCGGCATCTCTCAGCAGCCCCGGGGGAGGGAGGGAGGACGGACACCCTCTCTCGCGCAGCCACGGAGGCCGCGGGCCGCCCCGAGGCGGAGTCCCACACCCAGGCACACCCCGAACGGAACCCGCACACCCATGGTCCCGCACAGGCATGGCCTGGGGTGCGGGGTGGCCAGGAAGAAGCCAGGATGTGACCACGGCCTCACGACCAGGTGGCCTTGGGCCCCTGCCAACCCCTCTCCTTGACCGCCACCACCCATGGGGAAAGGCCGGGCCACCCGCGATCCCCAATTACACGCGCTCCGGAGTGGGGGAAGGGTGCTCACCTGGGGGCCCCCCGGCGGCGGGCGGTGGTGGTGCTGGCGGCGCGGCCGCGGCCGGGCCCGGGTCGGATGGCGCAGGGGCTGCCCCGCCGGTGGCAGGTCCATGCGGGGCAGTGGGGCGGCCGGGGGCCCGGGGGCGGCAGGGCTCGGAGAGCCGCGCGCGGACGGCCCAGCCTGCGGCTCCGCATCTTCTCCCGGAGCCGCCAGCTCGGGCTCCGGCTCCGCTTCCTCAGCAGCACCTGAGGGGACAGCACCAGAAGAGCACCGAACGCCGAGCCCGGGGAGGTGGCGGCGGAGGCGCTAGGGCGGCGGGGGACCCGCCCAGGGCGCGGGGAGGGGCCCGGCTACGCCGCCCGTCCCCCCGCCCCTCCGCCCCTCCCCCACCGCCGCTGTCCGTGGTGCTGAGCGCGGCCCCGAGCGAGCGCGGCTCCGCGCCGCCGCCAAGCATGCGCGTCCCGGGGGTAGGGAAAGGGGCATGGGGGAGGCGAGTCGAGCCGGTGTCCTGTCCCTAGTCTGCCCACGTCCCGCCCCGGGCTGACCACAGCAGACCCCAGCTTTGCAGGGTGCACGGGGGTCCTGGCCTGGCCCAGTCAAGGGCTGGGGGGTACCGAGACAAGGCTGAATGAATTCATCCAGGTACCCGGGTCCCCAGTCTAATGGAGCTTCAGCCCACCCATGTAAACTCCCTTCCCCAAGGCTCTGACTTACTTTGAATGAAGGGAACCAGGTGAAGACCGTGGCTGAGCTCAGGCCATTTCTGTGGAGGACTGTCATCCTGGTGGGGAGGGCACAAACTCAGCCTGAGGTAGGAGAGCACCACCCCAAAAGAACTGCCTTTCACCTTCCACACTCCACAGCAAGATGGAAAGATTGGGAGTGCTATGCCCCGTGTTCTAAAACTACTTACCTTCTCCTCCTCCTCTTCCTTCTCCTCCTCGGGGAAGAAAAGACCTTCCAATTCCCCAGGCTCAAGGAGGCTGGGCTCACCTCCATCCGGTGCCGGTAGGGCAGGGGGCATTGTCACTGTTGCCTGATGAGCCAGACTCTCCACCTGCAATACCAAGCAGCCAAAGATGGCAGGTAGGGCCTCAGCCATGAACCCATTGGTGCTAAGGGGACCCTGAAATAGCCCTACGCTACATGACCCCAGAAGACATTACAGAGCCCCTGCAAGGAAGATGGCCAAGTCACTGCATGTGTGTGTTTGCACGAAAGTGTGTGCACATCTCCCCCTCACCAGCCGATCCCGGGCTGCACTCAGGCCTGCCAAAGCCTGAGCCACAATGCTCTCTGCCAAGGTCCCTGTGATTGATAGCCGCATGTCCCTAAGGGCAGGAGAGGACAGGGGTTAATGGGCTGGCTTTGCTTAGCCTTGCCCAGCCCAGCCCCATCCAGCCTACCTGAGCCTAGTGAAGGCATCTTGCAGCAGCTGCTCTGGGAGCAGCTCCGGGAGGCCCCTCGAGCCTGCCAGGACCCCCTCTAGCTGCTCCCTCCAGCTGGATCCCTGCAGCATCTGTGGGCAGAGGCTCCTTGCTGTGTCCAGTGTGGCCTGAGTGAAGTCCTGGACAAAGGTCAGAGCATGATAAGGATATGTCTAGACACCAGGCTGCTGGCTTGAGGCTCCAACTCCAACAGAATATTGAGTCAGGGGATATCATGGTTAAAACTAAAGGATGGGGGTAAAACCTGCAAATGGAGGTGGGGCTGGGGCAGGAGTACCCTCTCACCTGGATGTCCTGGCGGCAGACCTCGCCCACCTGTCCCAGAAGGCCCTCCAGCTTCTGCCCAAGCTGCCAGTGATGGCTTGGGGAGCTTCCAGCTTCATATAGAATGGGGAGAATCTGAGGGCCAAAGAGGAAAAGCAGTTGCAAGCTGACAGCTGACTAAGAGGGGAATGGTCCTCGTAGCAGGAGGGGGAGTGCTCACACTGAGAGAGAAGTTGGCATTTTGGATGGCATCCTCGGCCTGGCGCACAGCGGCTTCACCCTGGGGCCCAGCCCCACAGCCCAGCAGCTCCACATGCTCCTGCACCGACTGACACAATTCATTCACTTCCTGGGGGGGAATGGGGATCAGTCTCAGCCTAGCTCCCTCCCAGTCTCCCAGATCCTGCCTGCCTTCCTCCCAGGCTCTTTAACAGAGGGAAGTCCTGAAGCTGGCACTCTTAGACCAGCCAATTTGGAACCCTATCTGTTCAAGGAGGGAAGGAACTATCTGTTGCTTTGGTTCATTTTAAGGACTTTATATATACTTCCTAAGTGCCCAGAATAGGAAGGAAAGCAGTTGTAAATCATGTCTGTATTTTAGAAGCTGAGTCTGTCCACACAGAGGACAGACTGGGAGAGGGGTGGAAAAGGGAGTGAGTAGCCCTGGAGGAGGGACCAGGAGGAGCAAGGGATAATTGGTGTGGGGGTAAAGAGTGGCATGTTGGAAGGTTGGTCTAGAGGCAGGATGAAGGAGGGCTATGAGGGCTCCAGTGTGACCAAGAGAGACCTGGAAGGATGCCCCAACCTCTGTCCACAGCACTGGGTGGCTGTGGGCACCAGTGGAATTGGGCTCCAGGGTAGAGAACAGGATTTGTGGGAGATGATGACATCACTTGGAGAAGTGCACAGCATGAAGCTCTGCAGGATGTCTGGATTAAGACCTTTGGGCTCTGCAGCTTAGGACAGAAGAGGTATTTGGGAATGGAGAGGTGGAAACACCTCCAATAGATAAGGTAGTGGAGGGAGATGAAAACAGTGAAGGAGCAGCTGGGTTTAGACACACAATGGAGAGGAGAGAGGAGCTCTGGATATGTGAGGTCAGAGATGGGGTTATAATTGGGGGAAAACTGAGGGAGGACATAAAAATTCCTCTTTAACAGGACACCCTGTTTACATGCTTAACGTTATGCAGCCAAGGGTGTCATTTGGAGAGCTATTTAAGGGGTGTTTAGCCATCTCCAGATCAAGGAGAGAGACTTTGTCTGGGACAGCAGGGTTCAGGCACCCTAGTTCCAGGAAAGTCAGACCCTCTGACTCATGGAGGCTCCCGGATGCCACAGGTCTCCTCATGCCCTACCTCTCGTGGTTGGGAAGGGGACACTGACCTGCTCTGAGGGGTCTGAGACCAGACCAAGTGGCTGAAGGCAGGTCGTGTGATCAGAAGAGGCAGGGTCTGCGCGGTTGTTCCTCAAGAGACAGGCTTGGATCTAGGGGTAAGGGGTATTGAGAAATGCCGAGGGACAGAGCCACTGTGCAGAGAAGGACAAGGGAAGAGGGGGACGCCCACCTGATGGACTGCACGTGCTGTCAGTTCAGGGCGGCTGCGCTGTGCCTGGGCCACATCGTTCAGTGGCAGAGGCATGGCCTTCAGGCTGTGGTTCTGCTCCAGCGCCTGCGCCACGTCCAGCAGACCCAGAGCAGATGTGTGGTTCCGGTCCCAGACCACAGACCTGGGCCGGGCCTGGCTTCAGTCAGGGACAGAGCTCCACAACGCCCCACCCAACCCTGGGCCTCCTCTCTTCGCCTCGTCTACCTGCTCCATTTGCTCCGCCTCATTCAGTCCCGCCCCTTAGCCCGGTGCCCACCTCTCCACCGCGCCCCCTGCCCGCTGGTCCCACCCCTCTGACCCCGCCCACCGGAGCCTGGAGTTGACCCGGAGCGCCTTGGCCAGCAACTTGGCGCCCGCGTCCCCCATGGCGTTGCCGCTGATATCCAGCGCAGTCAGGTTAGGATTGGTGGCTAGGGCCCGGAGTAGGACGCTGGCGCCCAGCTTCAGCCGAGACTCAGCCACTGACAGAGACTGAAGAGGCTGGGGTTAAGAGAAAGCCATTGATGGCTGGAGTCAGGGGTCAGTGAGGGCAGGTCACAGGGTCTGAGGGAACAAGAGAAGGGAGGACCAAAGGGGTCTAATTGCCCGAGGACCCTGCAAGGTCCCGTGAACTCACACAGTCGTCGTCCTGCATGAGCTGGACAATCCGGTGCAGGACGTCATCCAGGGTCTCCCTGCGGGCAGAGGCCGCAGTTGTGGGGGACAGGGGCGGCAGGGTGTTGTCTGGGAGGCCTAGGAGTGGGGTGGGGGCTCACTTGCACCGGACGTTGAAGTTCCTTCCAAGTGCCACATGTCTCAGGGACCGGCTTCTCCCGATGGCCAGCACCAGAGTCACCATGTCCGAGCCGAAGCCTGGGGGTGACTCGGGTCACGCACGAGGCGAAGTTGCAAGGATAGGGTGGGGATTAGGAATCGAGTGGATGATGCGAGGATGGGCTCCCGTGCAGCCTCACCGTTATCCGCCAGATCCAGGGAGCTCACAGCGCCTGCATCGCACACTAAGTCTTGTATCACCTGGGCGCCGGCCGAGCGCAGCTGGATGTGGGAGGTGGGAGATGGGACCCACTCAGGCCGCGAGTGGGGAGGGGTAGGCGGCCCACAGCCCTGCCTTCCCGCCTCCCAGGGCCACTCCTAATGTGTGTTCTCTGGGGGAGGGCGCTCACCTCGCAAGTGCTGAGGTCAAGGTGCAGGTCGCGGAGGTGCGTGTTGAGCGCGAGGCCATCCAAAAGAGCCCTGGGAGGGGACATTACAGGGGGTGGCGGGAGCTGGGACAGGAGGCTCCAGGGTGCGAACGAAGGAGGCAGGGCCAGGATCTGGGGGAGGTTGTGGGAGCAACCGGAGCAGGAGCGGGGAGGGGCGAAGGCCAGGGCGGGGTTGGAGCGCCCGCAGGGGCGTGGCCGGGGTCAGACACTGACCTGAGCGCGTCCGGAGGCAGCTTGCAGCCCGCCAGGCCCAGGTGCCGCAGCGTCCGCGCGCGGCTGAGAAAGAGCTGCAGCGCGGCAGGCGCAGCGCGGGACTTCCTGGGGGAAGTGGGAAGGTGGGCCTGGGGGAGCAAGGAGGCGGCTTCCAGCAGCCTCCCCCGGCCCCGACAGGTCCCCCTTACGTGCGGGAGAAGACGTTCCTCGAAGCGTCGAGGTGGGTAAGGCTGGTGCAGCAGCCTCGGGACAGCGCTGCGAAGAGCTGCGGGGGGGAGGCTGTTAGCTGCACCCGCGGGGGGACCGAGCCCTCCCTGTCCCGCCCTCCAGTCCGCCCTGTCGATCATCCATCCCCCCACGGAGCACCCCCTCACAGTGTCCAGGGCGGTGTCGGTGCCTGCGAGATTCAGGAACGACAGCACGTTAGGACGGCTCAGGAAGCTATAGAGGCCCTGGCCGGAGGACAGGGGTGGGATGGAGTCGGAGATGGCCTCCCAGGGCTTCCGAGCAACCCCAGGCTCCCACCCTGAAGACAGCCACTTACCCCACTGTCCTCGGAGGACCCCAGCGCCCCGGGATTCCCGGAAAGGTCCAGGTGGGTCAGGGCGGAGTCGAAGGCAGCATTGGTGGCCAGTGCCCGGCCCAGAGCCCTCATTCCTGGTGGTGGGGTGGGGTGGCTCAGCAGTTGAGCAGACCCCCACCCCCCTCCCCTCACCCCCTCCCTCATCCAGCCTACCTCGCGGCGTCAACCCTGTCTGGGCGAGGCTGAGTCTCCTCAGGGCTCCTGGACAACGCTCGAGGTGTCTGCTGAGTGCAGCCATGCCTAGGGGGTGGGACCAGCCACATGGGTCTCACCTCCTGCTGCCCCCCCTGCGGTCCCCAGGCTCATCCATACCTCGGTCATCCAGCAGGTTCCCTGCCAGGCTGAGCTCCCGCAGCCCAGAACTCGAGTGTCCCGCCAGAGCCTGGGCCAGTCGTCGGACAAAGTCTCTGGGGACCAGACCCCAGGCATGAGATTCTGCCCCTGGCTTGCCAACCCCTTCCAGTCCACTAGCCCCCAATCCCAAGCCCCTAGACTCTCCTCTCCAAGCCCTGCCCTGTCCCCTCACCCCCTCAGGCCGCAGGTCTCCAGCACCAGCTCCTCCAGGTGCGATGACTGACTCATCATGTGTAGAATCTGTTCTGAGACCTCAAGGCTCTGAGAAGCAGAGGGTGGCGGCTCACGGGCTGCACCCTGGCTCACACCCTTGGCCCCTCCCTGCCCTTACCCCCCACCCCCTCACCAGTTTCATGTCAACACAGGAGAGGCACCGGAACCACAGGTTGTAGGATAGGGCAGCCACACTCAAGGCCAGGTCCCTGGTGGGAGGGTGGAAAGAGAGACAGAGCTCAGGGCCCTCCAGCCAGGTCCCAGGCCCAGCAGCCCCTCCATGGAGATGAGGCCCAGGGATATGGGCCCCGGGATTGTCCTCCTCTCCCATCCTGGCAGGCTGCACACCGACTGCCGAGGTGGCTGAAGTCTCCCAGGCTGAAATGGCGGCAGCCCTGGCGATGGTAGATGGTGTCCACATCCTGGGCAAGAAGGAGATGCTTACAATTTGCTTGGGACCACAAGGGGCAGGGAGGGGCTCAGCACACATGGGGGACCAGATGTCTCCAGAGCCCTCCAAAAGGGCCCTACCCTCACCCACTGAATCTCCTCTCGGAAAGGGAAGCCATTGTAGTCACACAGAGCCTCATATGTCTCCAAGAAGCCACCTGGGGAGGGGACAGGGGTGCAATGGGGGGAAGGAGAGAGACAAAAGGTCAGCAATGGAGGAAGACCAGACCCACAGGCTAGGTGGTGGCTGTGACCTGAATGGCTCTGTCCAGTGTGGGGATCCCCCAGCTTGTGGGTCTGGGGAGGCAGAGTTGGGGCAGGCTGGAAGGCCTGTGGCCCTGCCTTTGCCCTTACCACAGGGGCTGCAGGGGCCAGTGGACTCCAAGGGGCTGCTTCTCTCCAGCCGAGCCAGCATGGAGGCAGGTGTGGGCCTCCGGAATAGCTTCCTGGTAGGGGTTAAGCAGAAGGAGGCAAGGGACTTCCAGCCTCTGGGATGGGAAGCGGCCCTTCTCATGCACTCCCTCCTCCTTCCTTCCCTGTCAGCCCCTCAAATTTGCCAGGCCTCACCCAAGGGTCGAGCGAGGGAAGACCTTCTTGATGGCTGCAGCCACATGCTGGGCCAGCTGTTCCAGGGCGGCCACACCAGGAAACTCCAGGACCAACTCACGCAGGGACTCCAGCTCAAAGGTGACCTAGGGAAGGGGGACTACTGGGCCCCGGCTCCACGCATGGGCGCAGGTGATGGTGGTAGCATGAAGACCAGGCTGCAGGCCCAGGTGGGGTGCTAGGTGTCTCACCTGAGGGGGTGTCTCCTGCAGCGCCATGGCCTGGACCTCCAGGTAGCTGAATGTGCAGTCCACCTAGGAAGCGCCTAGATCAGCTGGGACCAAGCCCCAAACCCAGCCCTCATGGAAGCCCAGTCCTTTGGGCAGCCTGGAGCAGAGCCAGACCTGCCTGGACTCCACTCCTGTTGGCTGCCGGGAGCCGACTGCTGGTGCAAAGTCAGGGCCCACAAGGCCAAGAAAGACTGCAGATGCAGCCCCTTGCTGAGGTAGCTGCTGGAGGGTGGGAGGTGTGGCCAGGCCCTGGGACTCACCCTCAGCGGGAGGCAGGTGGTGTGTAGCAGGTAGGCTCTCCATCGTAGCAGCGCCTGGGGAAAGACAGTCTGATACCCTGGGCAGAACAAGAGGCTCTTTCTGTGGGGCCACAGCTGCCTCCCCAGCTCTGTCCCCTGCCCCATACCAGGACATGGTTTTGCACAGCACCCTCCCCGGGTAGCCAGGTTTTCAGCAGCAGCTCCACCTCTTTGGGCCACAGGAACCTGGTGATCTCGCCTGTGGAAGGGCAGCCTGCTGGATGACTTCGGTCCTTGCACATAAGCCACTGGTGCCCGCAGTCTGTGCCAGGCTGGGGCCCTGGGGCTAATCTGCGGCCAGCGAGGAAGGAGGGGAGAGGATCTGGGGCGCCCGCCCTCCTGGGGAGCAGAGAGGACCTCTGACCGGGCCCTCCGGGGCGCTGGGTGGGCCGCTGATTTTGGGGCTGCACTACTTCCTCCCAGCCAAGAAGGCGGGAAGAGCCAGCGCTTACCTCGCAGCTCACAGGAGATGCCGTCGGGGGTCTGGGCCATGGGCAGGGTAGGCTGGGGAGGCCCAACGAGCTCCGGCGGGAAACAGCAGCGGACGAGCGCGCACACAGGAAGCCAGGGGCCCCGACCCGCACGGCAGCCACCTGCTCCCCCGGCGGCGGAAGGTGCGCGCCGCTTCCTGCCAGGCCGCCCCCGGTCCGGCCCCTCCCCGCCCCGGCCTCGCGGCCCTAGAGCTCTCCAGGGAGCGGGGTTGTGGGAAGGGGGCCGAGTCCCACCTGCCCTCCCACCCTGTCGCCCAGGAGCTTCTCCGCCAGGGTAGACGTCGCGGTGGGGAGTGGCGTGGCCGGGAGGGTGGCGCGTATGGCGGGCCTCCAGCTGGTCCTCGCCCCCTGCTTCCACCCCGCCCCGCAGTCCCTGCCACCAACACCAGGGGACGCTGCCTGCCCGGGGATCCCCGCGGCCCACCCAGGCTGGTCCCCTCCAAAGCCCAGGCTGCGGAGGTGGACGAGGCGCCTGGCAGAAAGGGGGACTGTTCAGCAAGGAGCGTCTGATATCTGCCAACACCAGGGGTCCTGCCCGTTGCTCCGAACCTGGAGTCCGTGACCGTGTTACAGATCCAAGACATTTTGAATAGGTGGGAAAAAATGCCAGATGGGGCCGGGCGCCGTGGCTCACGCCTGTAATCCCAGCACTTTGGAAGGCCAAGGCGGGAGGAACGTTTGAGCCAAGGAGTTTGAGACCAAGCTGGCCAACAAAGGGAGACCCTGTCTCTACAAAAAAAATAAAATAAAACTTAGCCGGTGTGATGGTGTGTGTCTGTAATCCTAGCTACTTGGGAGGCTGAGGTGGGAGGATCGCTTGAGCTTGGGAGGCAGAGGTTGCAGTGAGCGGAGATCGCACAACTATACTCCAGTCTGGGTGACAAAGCCAGGTCCTGTCTGAAAAAAAAAAAAAAAAAAAAAAAGCCTGATGGTTCCAGCGCCCTTCCTTGCTGCAGAGGTGGGGTCAAGGCTGAAGGTGAGGGTGTACCTGGGGCCTTCAGGGGGGCAGCCTGGGGCTAAGGTGAGTCCTGAACCCCAAGCACTTCATACAGCGCTGGAGTGAGTCCTCCAGGTACATGGGGGTCTTCCTGTGTCTGCCTTCTCCCCAAGCTGGAGAGAGTTTGGGAGGGGCAGCCAGAGAGAGAGATAAGCTAGTGTCTCCAGGGCTGAGAGGGGTCAGACAGTCATGGGGTAGGGCCTGCTAGCCTGTTGCCCTCTAAAAGACCAGGACCTAGATTCTGGAAGGTTCACAGGAAGAGGCTGCATTTTTTTTTCTTCTATTACAATCTAAACTCCACTTAAGCGGTAAGGATCAGTGGTCTACCCTGCCCGTAGCTCAGCAAGGCGGAGGTGAAAAGACAGCTAAGGGTGACAGAGAGGAGTCAGCTGGAGAAGATGCTGCACAGAGAGTTCCTGCTGCCTCCCCGATTGAAGAGACATACTTGGTTTGTTTGTTTGTTTCTTTTGAGACAGAGTCTTGCTCTGTGGTCCAGGCTGGAGTGCAGTGACACAATCTTGGCTCACTGCAGCCTCTGCCTCCCAGGTTCCAGCGATTCTCCTGCCTCAGTCTCCTGAGTAGCTGGGATTACAGGCACCTACCATCATGCCCAGGCTAATTATTAATTATTATTATTATTATTATTAGAGACAGTTTCGGTCTTGTTGCCCAGGCTGGAGTGCAGTGGGGAGATCTTGGTTCACTGCAACCTCTGCCTCCCGGATTCAAGCAATTCTTCTGCCTCAGCCTCCCAAGTAGCTGGAATTAGGCACGTGCCACCACGCCCAGCGAATTTTTGTATTTTTAGTAGAGATGGGGTTTCACCATGTTTGTCAGGCTGGTCTCCAACTCCTGACCTCAGGCGATCTGCCCACCTCAGCCTCCCAAAGTGCTGGGATTACAGGTGTGAGCCACTATGCCTGGCCACGAAGAGACATAATTTGGATTAAAATCTAAGGCTCGAAGACCACACAGAACCCTCAAACTGCTTGTAGGGTGACAGTTCAGTAGGTCTCACACAGTACTGCCAAGGAACCAAGAATGCAGGTTCTGGCCAGGTGTAGTGGCTCATGCCTATAATCCCAGCACTTTGGGAGGCCGAGGTGAATTCTCTGAGCTCAGGAGTTCGAGACCAACCTGGCTAACATGGTGAAACCTTGTCTCTACTAAAATACAAAAACCTGAGCGTGTTCATGGGCACCTGTAGTCCCAGCTACTGGGGAGGCTGAGGCACGAGAATTGCTTGAGTCCAAGAGGTAGAGGTTGCAGTGAGCCAAGATCTCACCACTGCACTCCAGTGACAGAGCAAGACTCCATCTCAAAAAAAAAAAAAAAAAAAGCAGGTTCTGCAGGCACACTGCCTAGATGACACCTAACATGTTACTTAGCCTTTCTGGTCTTCCAGTTTTGTTTGTAAGCCGGAGCTATTAACTAACCTCAAGCCTTGCTCTAAGGATTCAATGTTTATTAAGGAAAGTGCCCACAACAGTGCCTGGCACTCAGATAACACTCACATTTGCCAAGTCTACCATGACAACCCAGGGATTCCAAAACAGAATGACAGAAAATCTACCTCACTGGGATTTTTCTGTTTAGAATGACAAGGAGGAGAGATGAGAGTGACTGCCAAAAGGGTTGGAGCCATGCCCAGGTGGAGGGCCTCTGGAGGCTGCAGCGATGCCAGTGGGGCCAGTCCCTGTGTGTGTGAGCACATGGGGGCAGGCAGGGACACAGAGAAATCAGGCCAGGCTTGCAGGACTAGCCACGTGGCTGGTGGCAGTCAGGGCGGTAGTAACACAGCAAACCTGATCTCAGAGACCAAGTGAACACATGGGACTCAGTTCTTACAAGTGACAGTGACTCAATGAGAAGTTGTCAGCTTGTTCAAGCCCTTCTGTGTTCTGGATGGCATGTTACTCCATGGGCGTTCAGGAAATGCCAAAGCTCCTGAGAGTATTAGCCTTGCCTGCTCTGGGTAGCACAGGCTGAGGACGAGACTTGCCTCCCAGGTGGGCCGGGCTACGCCCCCTTGGTGCTGCCACAAGGCTTACCTCAGATGATTTTCGAAGTCCAGGTCCTGACAAGCCAGAGAAGAGCTCAGGTACTTGCTGAGCTGGGCAGCAATAGGGTGATGACAGCCCAGGGGTGAAAAGGGCATAGATTCTTTACTTCTGTGGCTTAACAGTGAGGGAGCTGCACGCAGGTTCAGGAACTTCCCCGTCAACAGTTCTTTGGGGTGCAGTAACAAAACTGGTTTCTGCTGCTAAAGGTTTTATAATTAAGGGTCAGACAGGATGCATCCTGGGCTATGCAGGAGGATCCCTTTTCAGCCTTAACTCCCTCACAATGTCAATTCTTTTGCCCCTTCCCAAGCTAAAACAAATCCACTTACAGAGGGCCGGGAGTGGTGGTGCACGCCTGTAATCCCAGCACTTTGGGAGGCCAAGGTGGGCAGATCACAAGGTCAGGAGATCGAGACCATCCTGGCCAACATGGTGAAACTCCGTCTCTACTAAAATATAATTAGTCAAGCGTGGTTGCATGCGCCTGTATTCCCAGCTACTGCGGAGGCTGAGGCAGGAGAATCGCTTGAATTTGGGAGGCAGGGGTTGCAGTGAACCCAGATTGTGCCACTGCACTTCAGCCTGGCAACAGAGAATCTATCTCAAAACAAACAAACAAACAAACAAACACCTTTCAAACAGAATATGTACAATCAGGAATGACAGGCTGTGTTGAAGATACAGAAAAACTGAGCCTCATTGTTCTGCAAAAAGGTTATATATGCTTAGGTGGCTGGGCATGGTGGTTCATGCCTATAATCCAGCACTTTGGGAGGCTGAGGCAGGAAGATCACTTCAGTCCAGAAGTTTGAGACTAGCCTGGGTAACATAGCAAGACCCTATCTCTACAAAAAAACTAAAAAAAAAAAAAAAAAAAAAAAATGAGCCAGGTGTGATGGCATGGCCTGTAGTCCCAGCTATCCAGGAGGCTGAGGTAGGAGGATTGCTTGAGCCTAGTTCGAGGTCACAGTGAGTTGTTTGTGCCACCACATCCCAGCCTAGGTGAGAGTGAGACCCTGTCTCAAAAAAAAACTGGAATTAAAAAAAAGTTGGGGCCAGGTGTGGTGGCTCATGCCTGTAATCCCAGAACTTTGGGAGGCTGAGGTGGGCGGATCACCTGAGGTCAGGAGTTCGAAATTAGCCTGATCAACATGGTGAAACCCCATCTCTACTAAAAATACAAAAATTAGCTGGGTGTGGTGGTGGGTGCCTGTAATTCCAGCTTCTCAGGAGGCTGAGGCAGGAGAATCCCTTGAACCCAGGAGGTGGAGGTTGAAATGATCCGAGATTGTGCCACTGCACTCCAGCTTGGGTGACAAAGTGAGACTCCGTCTCAAAAAAAAGTTTTGGCTGACTGGTAGTGGGTACCCTGGTGGGTAAACTATGGATGGGAGACAGAACTCAAGCTCCAACAGACCGAGACCACTAACTTTCAGAGCAAGGAGTTCACTGCCTGGCTGAATCCCGAGGCCCCAGGAGGCCCTGGGTTGTTTTCCTGGGAGACCCATCTGTGTGGACAGCACTAGGCAGCCAAAAGCTTCACACATTTTGCTGTTACTTCTCATTGAAAACTTGTAAGTTAGAATTTTGGTTAAAAAACTCGAGTAAGTGGTTTAAACTTTCGCCTAAAGTGGGTTTGCCAAAGCAATCTGCCTAGAAACGGCAGCAGCATGATGATTTTCCAGTCACGCCTAAGATTCCAAACACGACACAACTCCATCCACCTTCCTGGGGTGCTAACAGGCAGATCTATTATCTAAGACAGTCTCCTCACTACCTGATGGTTGTGCATCTGTCTCTCCTTTCAAATGAACTTCTCTAGGGCAGGCTGGGTCCAGCTTCTCTGTTCCCTCACACCTGGCAGAGCTCCAGGTACATCTGATCCCAGGCCTCCTTGAGCTGAGATGCTGAGAGCCTCCCATTACCCCTTTCACTCTAAGCAGCTCTGTGGCCCATCTACTCTGTGCACGGGGCGCCTACTCCTCAAGCGGATCACGGAAGCTGGCTGCCGTCCATCTACTCACCTGTACTCAAACACACTTTCTGGGGAGTTAGAAAGTTACAGCAGGGGCCGGGCACGGTGGCTCACGCCTGTAATCCCAGCACTTTGGGAGGCTGAGGCGGGTGGATCATGAGGTCAGGAGATAGAGACCATCTGGCTAACACAGTGAAACCCCGTCTCAAATACAAAAAATTGGCCAGGCGTGGTGGCAGGCACCTGTAGTCCCAGCTACTCGGGAGGTTGACGCAGGAGAATGGCGTGAATCCAGGAGACAGGTTGCAGTGAGCCGAGATTGCGCCACTGCGCTCCAGCCTGGGCAACGGAGCGAGACTCCATCTCAAAAAAAAAAAAAAAAAGAAAAAAGTTATAGCAGGATGTACTCAATATCCAGTCACCCGCCAAGATATCCTCCCATCTGCTGGAGAAAGTACCATCCCAGGAACAGAGGTTGCCTGTGAAAGGCAGCAGCCTGCACAGCCTGGAACCATGTATGCAGTCCCCCAACCTCCCTCAAGCAGGCAGGAATCACGCAAGATGGAGTCTTTGGAGCACTTGTTAATCCGTTATGATTTATTAGCTGTACAGCAGTAGATCCTCCTCCCCAGCTTTCAACCCCATTACATATTTTATTACAGGTCTCATGTTGGCATCCTAAAATAATGAAAAATATCACACAGTACAGCTAAGTACAAAATGCATCAACCTAGAGTCTGATAGCTAACTGATGGCTTTCTTAAAAGCAATACACAGAAGAAAAAAGTGTTTGAAATCAGTAAGACTGAGGCTTTCTAAAAAACACATTTTTAAACATGTGACAGTTCATGTGCAAGAATCACTTTTTAGTTGGTTTTGTTTCACATTATTATTTTTTGAAGATCCAAAGTTTAAATTTCTGACCTAGTGAAATTTTCTGGCCCAGCTTATAAGGGCTGCTGTGACCCACTCATAATCACCCTTCTGCTTTAACAGAAGATTTATAAAACACAACAATCAGCTACAAACGGGGCAAAGAAAATGTTGATGGGAAATCATAACTGAAAGTTAATTGTACAAGGTTCAAATGCTGGCTCCGTGGGCTGGAAATCATGATCTGCCACGTGGGTGTCCGTCACTGGTGGGCAGTGGTCTGGGTGCCATTCTGCTACATGATTGTGATCCAATTCCTTGTCAACATTTACACACTACAGAGTCTGTGGTAACTTAATTTGCAAGTAATTAAAATGCTGGGTTTTCTTACACTGCAGTTCTTTTCAACCTCTTAATTAATGGAAAAGATTAAAATGTAAAAAAAGTTATTTACAAGCTTGACCATACCAGAAACTTTGCCAAGAAAGAGGCAAAGCTTTCAGGACAGAACCTGATCGTAGCATGCCATACTACTGGTGTGCAGCTGACTCCAAGCAAAGGGAGTCAGGGAAAAGCAAAAGCAAAAAACAGTTTAAAAGTCTAAGTCCTTCCCAAGTATGCATTTACAATTAAAAACTCTCTTGGGAAGAAGACCATAGAACTCTGGGAAGCCTGGTGGCCATTCTGGAGTGGTTTACCACATGGAGGGAGGGATCAATGTCTCCGTTTCCATCTAGGAAAACGAGTTAGTCGTCAACACTGTCCTCAGCACTTCACAGTAAACCCTCGGGGACTCAGAACATTCCATGATTTGCTAACATCAGACAGCAAGTTCTAGTTAAATCACATTTTTTTCTAACATCATCCTTGAAGTTTTCGTTCTTGGTATGTTTGGTAAAATGATGCTTTTCCCAAAGCCAAAAAAAGAAAGAAGGGAGAAAAATTAAGATGCGGGCCGTTTAAACACAGCCCAGAGCAGTCCTGGCGACACACAAGGCTCCGCCATCACCGGTCCATCATGCTGAGGATCATCTCGGGCGTGAGGTCTCCGTTGGGGGCGTCTGTGGCAGCTGGCTGGGGCTCCTCTTCCTCTCCCTCTGCGGGCTCAGCATCTGGCTCTTTTTTTACTTCAACTATAATGTTTTCAATTGCACCTGTATTCTGGTCTTCAACCTGAATGATAGCTGTTGCTGGCAAAGAAGAGCACAGACAGAACAAATGGTGCATTAAAGCCCCAAGAATCACAAGGGTCCTTCACACTGACATCGAACAGGATGTCAGCAATGCAGGAAAGCCTTACTAGATAGTGGTCCAGAGAGTCAATTTATTTTTTATTTTATTTTTTGAGACGGAGTCTTGCTGTATCACCAGGCTGGAATGCACTGGCACGATCTTGGCTCACTGCAACCTCTGCCTCTCGGGTTAAAGTGATTTTCCTACCTCAGCCTCCTGAGTAGCTGGGACTACAGGCGCCCGCCCCTATGCCTGGCTAATTTTTGTATTTTTAGCAGAGATGGGGTTTTACCATGTTGGCCAGGCTGGTATGGAACTCCTGACCTCAGGTGATCCTCTCGCTTTGATCCCCCAAAGTGCTGGGATCACAGGTGTTAGCCAGTGTGCCTGACCCTGAGTTTCTTAGAAGGGGCAATCTCAGCACAAAAACTGCTTTCCCTCTCCACCTTTTACGATTTGGCTCTTTTATATTCATTACCGCATCCATTCTGCCAGCTGACTGTGACTTCGGTTGTTTTTCAAAACCCGCCCACATTAACAGTACCCATCTTGTAGAACACAAGTACCGTTCTACTCTGGACTTCTTCTCCTTGAAATGTAACAGGCCTCTAAAGACTTCCTCAGATGTTCCTCAGTAAAAACTCCTAAAAAACCATTTTCTGAGAGTTTGTTCTCGACATGCCCTTAACTTGTTCTCATGGCTTAGTTCCCACCTCCCCAAAGAACAAGGACCCATCTGGCTCCCCCACATGCTCGGAGAAGACTCCAGCCTCCAGAGCAGAGATGAACAACTTACGCTGGTTCTGTTTGGGCTGGTTGGTTCTGCCAGGGGGTCGTCCTCTCCGCTTCTTGGCAGGTGGTGGGGCTGGGGTCACAGGCTGAGGCTCTGGCTCGGGTTCAATTTCTACGGCAGGCTCCTCCTCATCCTCATTGTCGTCCAGATCTGGTTCAGCATTTTCTTTTCATGATATCAGGAAGCACAGGACGGTGGGACAAGGAGAAGGGTGGTGCAGAAGAAAGAAAACAATTATATATTCTTTGAAGTCTTGTTTTATACATATATATATTTCTTTTCTTATTTTTGAGACAGAGTCTCACTCTGTTGCCCAGGCTGGAGTGCAGTGGCACGATCTCGGCTCACTGCCACCTCCACCTCCCAGATTCAAGTAATTCTCATGGCTCAGCCTCCTGAGGGGCAGGGACTACAGGCACGCACCGCTATGCCCAGGTAATTTTTCTTTTTCTTTTTTCTTTTGAGACAGATCTCACTCTATCTCCCAGGCTGGAATGTAGTGGCACGATCTCGGCTCACTGCAACCTCCGCAACCTGGGTTCAAGCAATTCTTCTGTCTCAGCCTCCTTAGTAGTTGTTCTGTCTCAGCCTCCTTAGTAGTTGTGACTACAGGCATACGCCACCACGCCCAACTAATGTTTGTATTTTCAGTAGAGACGGGCTTTCACCATATTGGTCAGGCTGGTCTTGAACTCCTGACCTCAGGTGATCCACCTGCCTCGGCCTCCCAAAGTGCTGGGATTACAGGCATGAGCCAACTTGCCCAGCCAATCCAGGTAATCTTTGTATTTTTTGTCGAGACAGGGTTTCGCCATGTTGGCCAAGCTGGTCTCAAACTCCAGATCTCAGGTGATCTGCCCACTTCGACCTCCCAAAGTGCTGGAATTACAGGCGTGAGCCACTGTGCTCAGTCAATTATTTTATTGACTGAGAAAAACCAATTTAAGGCTGGGCACAGTGGTTCACACCTATAATCCCAGCACTCTGCGAGGCTGAGATTGGAGGATCACTCATGTTCAGGAGTTCAAGACCAGCTTGGGTAACATAGTGAGACATTATCTCTACAAGAAATAAGAAACTGGCAGCTGGGCGCGGTGGCTCACGCCTGTAATCCTAGCACTTTGGGAGGCTGAGGCTGGTGGATCACCTGAGGTTGGAAGTTCAAGACCAGCCTGACCAACATGGAGAAACCCTGACTCTACTAAAAATATAAAATTAGCTGGGCATGGTGGCGCATACCTGAAATCTCAGTTACTTGGGAGGCTGAGGCAGAAGAATCACTTGAACCCGGGAGGCAGAGATTGCGGGGAGCTGAGATCCGCCATTGCACTCCAGCCTGGACAACAAGAGTGAAACACTGTCTCCAGAGAGAGAGAGAAAAGAAAAAACAAACAAACAAACAAAAAAACAAAATTGGCTCGGTATGGTGGCTCATGCCTGTAATCCCAGCACTTTGGGAGGGCGAGGTGGGCGGCTTGAGTTCAAGAGTTCAAGACCAGCCTGGCAAATATGGTGAAACCCCGTCTCTACTCAAAAAAAAAAAAAAAAAAAAATGTGGCCAGGCATGGTGGCTCAGGCCTGTAATCCCAGCACTTTGGGAGGCCGAGGCAGGTGGACTCCCAGCACTTTGTAATCCCAGCACTTTGGGAGGCCGAGGCAGGTCAGGAAATCGAGACCATCCTGGCCACCATGGTAAAACCCCATCTCTACTAAAAATACAAAAATTAGCTAGGCATGGTGGCAGGCGCCTGTAATCCCAGCTACTTAGGAGGCTGAGGCAGGAGAATTGCTTGAACCTGAGAGGCGGAGGTAGCAGTGAGCCGAGATCACGTCACTGCACTCCACCCTGGGCAACAGAGTGAGACTCTGTCTCAAGGAAAAAAAATAAGAAAAAAAAAGAAAGAAGTTAGCAAGATACAGGTGATGCATGCCTGTAGTCCCAGCTACTCAGGAGGCAGAGGCAGGAGGCCCAATTAAGCCAAGGAGGTAGAGGCTGCAGTGAGCTGTGATTTCACCACTGTACTCAGCCTGGGTGGTACAGTGAGATCCTGTGTTTAAAAAAAAAAAAAAAGGTCCATTTAGGCCAGGCGTGGTGGCTCATGCCTGTAATCCCAGCACTTTGGGAGGTCGAGGTGGGTGGATCACCTGAGGTCAGGACTTTGAGACCAGCCTGGCCAACATGGTGAAACCCCGTCTCTACTAAAAATACAAAAATTAGCCAGGTGTGGTGGCGGGCACCTGTAATCCTAGCTACTCAGGAGGCTGAGGCATGAGAATCACTTGAACCTGAAAGGCAGAGAGGTTGCAATGAGCTGAGATCATGCCACTGCACTCCAGTCTGGGTGACAGAGTAAGACTTTGGGAAAAACAAACAACAACAAAAAAAGATAAATTAAAAATTAAAAACAAAACAAAACAAAAGTCCATTTAAAAATGCTTTTAGGGGAGCAGAGGTTCCAAAGTAATAAATAAAAATGCTTTTGCTGGAATTTTTGCTATCAGGATCAATATAATAAACAGGTATTGGAGCAGAATGAAGCAAATTGACTTGAATACTATTATTCACACTTTATGTGGGATTGGCTATGAGTTTTTCCTTTTAGCTTTAGACCCTACTTTTTTGATTCAACACAATACTGAATTTCAAATTTTAATGATCCCCCTACCTACTATACCAGGATAAAGCAGGACACTAAGCCTGAAATGGACCCTTGGAGATGTGGTTCTGCTCATCTCTAAGTGGGCAGGAGGGGTATGGTTCTGCTCATCTCTAAGTGGGCAGGAGGGGTAAGAGTGTGTGTGTGTGTGTGTGTGTGTGTGTGTGTGTGTGTGTCGGGGGACAAGATGGAAATTCTTTTTCTTTTTTTTTTTGAGACGGGGTCTTGCTCTGTCACCCAGGCTAGAGTGCAGTGGTGCGATCATAGCTCACTGCAGCTTCTAACTCCTGACCTCCCAAAGTGTTAGGATTACAGGCTTCATCCATCATGCCTGGCCAGAAATTCTTACACATTGTGAGGTCCTGTTTGCTAAGGTAAGTAGCAAGAGTTTTTTTGAAACTATTATTGATTCTCTTTTAAAGTCAAGTTTTTGGACTTAATTCCCAGCTGTACCAGACCTAATGTGTCATTCTCAACCCTTTTGCTCTCCTCCCTAATGCCACAGTTGTCCATCCGTGGTAAAGTAAGTGGTACATAAAAGTGAGGAAATTATTGTATAAAGAATACTGACGAGGAGTCAGGTAATGAGGCTCTGAGTCTCAGATCTCTTACTAGGTATGTGACCTGGGACATCTGACCAGCTGAGACTCACTTTCCCTGAGCAATTTCTGTAGCACTCTCACTCCACTTAATAGTGACCTGGAGATCAACAGGACTGAGGCAACTCATGTAATCCTGCTCTGTAACCTACAGTCTACCACAAACACAGCTTTTACTTATAGCAAACATCACAATTAAATATTCACCATTTTCCACTTAGGCTTCAGTACTTCATTGAATGAGGGTGTTACCCTCATTTTATAGAAAAAATGAGAAACTAAGTGATTGTAATGCACAGCCAAGTCACAGCAGGTAGAATTCAAACCTCTGCCCTCAGTCTGGGCTGTTCTGGCACCCACATCTGCAGGCAGCCAAAGAGCTTTTGTTATCCCGCCCCCATGGCTGTGGCACAAAATGTACAATGCCTGCCTTCCTCTAGAAAGCACAGGTTATTGACGTGCACTCTCTTTCTCTGGAACAAAATGTTTAAATTTAGAGATCTGTGGGTAAACTCCTGATCTTCCAGATAAAATGCCTTATTTCTCAAGTGACTGAAATCCTAAGTGAAAATGTGGGGAATGTAGAGATAAGTGGCAGTGTGTCAAACGAGAGATGCTTCCCTGCTGAACTTCTTTAAGCCCCCTATTGCCTAAGTTGGCCCAATGCCTAGAAAACTAAACAAATTCAGTCAGAATTGGGGGGAAAAGCACACAAAAGCAGGCTAACAGGATCAAAGGCTTATTGGCTTGGTGGTATTTCGGCAAAAAGCCTTGAAAACAGCAGCAGACCATCTGCTGGTCGATTTCTGTAGAGAGCCGACAAGCAGAACTTCCGGGTCAGGACAAGTAAGACTGCATGGCCATCAGTGGCATGGAGCCCAGGCTGACGTCCATTTTCTGGGGGAGATAGAGTCACTAGGTATAAGGCCTTGAACCAAATTTCGTGCTCTACTAAACAGCAGCAGACCGAAGGAAGAACTGTAGAAATCTATCAGAAGCTATCAATAATCTCTTTAGACTTAATATGCTTCTGGTTACATACGATGAGGGAAAGAAGCTGGTCTTCCTGGAGATGAATCACAGAAGTGAACAAGGAAGTATCAGGAGAAAGCAGGACATAGGACAGAGTCTGGCAGCAGAGGGCTTTGCAACTAAGAGCAACTATAGGGACCCCAAAGGTTAAGATTATCTGATCACTGGTAATATCTGGGAGTCTCCCAACATTTCTGAAAACCCCCAACAGTTCACTGCAATAATTTTCTTTCTTTTTTTTTTTTTTTGAGACAGGGTCTCGCTCTGTCGCCCAGGCTGGAGTTCAGTGACACTATCTCAGTTCACTGCAGCTTCAACCTACTGGGCTCAAGCCATCCTCCCACCTCAGCCTCCCAGATAGCTGGGACCGAAGGTGCAGGCCACAACCCCCTGCTGATTTTTGTATTTTTTTTTGTAGATACAGGGTTTTGCCATGTTCCCCAGGCTGGTCTTGAACTCCTGAGCTAAGGTGATCTGTCTGCCTTGGCCTACCGAAGTGCTGGGATTACAGGCGTGAGCCACCATGACCGGCTGCAAATTGACATCTTAAAGGAGGCATACACTTAACACCCAGTGACTGAAAAAGATGCTACTTAAAACAGATACTCCAGGCCGGGAGCGGTGGCTCACGCCTGTAATCCCAGCACTTTGGGAGGCCAAGACGAGCGGATCACGAGGTCAGGAGATCAAGACCACCCTGGCTAACACAGTGAAACCCCGTCTCTACTAAAAACAAACAAACAAAAAAAAAAACCAGCCAGGAGAGGTGGCGGACGCCTGTAGTCCCAGCTACTTGGGAGGTTGAGGCAGGAGAATGGCATAAACCCGGGAGGCAGAGCTTGCAGTGAGCTGAGATCCGGCCACTGCACTCCAGCCTGGGCGACAGAGTAAGACTCCATCACAAAAAAAAACAACAAAAGGCCGGGTGCGGTGGCTCAAGCCTGTAATCCCAGCACTTTGGGAGGCCGAGATGGGCGGATCACGAGGTCAGGAGATCGACACCATCCTGGCTAACCCGGTGAAACCCCGTCTCTACTAAAAATACAAAAAACTAGTCGGGCGAGGTGGCGGGCGCCTGTAGTCCCAGCTACTCGGGAGGCTGAGGCAGGAGAATGGCGTGAACCCAGGAGGCGGAGCTTGCAGTGAGCTGAGATCTGGCCACTGCACTCCAGCCTGGGCGACAGAGTGAGACTCTGTCTCAAAAATAAAAAAAAAATAAAAAAAAAAACACCAACACCCATTCTGAGTCACCATATCATTAGCAATCCAAATCCTTGACTTCCTCTAAACACCAAACAAAATAACATACACCTACACATGGTTGTTTTTTGTCTTTTAGCAGAAGACCTGGGACTACACTTACTGGGGAGTAGCTGAGGCTAAAGTGTAAAAGTCCAATAGTTGTTGACTAATAGTGCCTCAGTGGTAGTTCCAATATGCCAGTTAATGCATAATGTCTCCCCACATGAAACCTGATCAAAAAGCTTTAAAGCTGCTTGGCCCCTACTGTTTGCAGAGGAAAACATGGGGACTGAGGGCCTCAGAAGGAGGGGCAATGTGAGCGCATTGAGTGACTAGGCAAGACATCATTTGTAGAAAGGCAAAAAGAGACATCATTCTCAAAATGCACCATGTCGCAAAGAGGCACAATTCTTAAATGATGTTTAAGGTAACTATTCAAACCGACAAAAAGGCTTATCAAAAAAATTAAATAAATAGTTTTTAAAAAGCAAAAACAAACAAAAACAACAACAACAAAAAACAAAACAAAAACAACAACAACAAAAAAACAGATACTCCATTTAGAAACAGGGAAAAAAAAGCAAGGGGACCTTGTTACAGATTCAAATATAAACAGCTTAGTGCTTTCATGAGAAGGTTTTACAATAAAACCCATAAAGGGCCGGGCACAGTGGCTCACACCTGTAATCCCAGCACTTTTGGGAGGCCGAGGAGGGCAGATCACGAGGTCAGGAGATTGAGACCACCCTGGCTAACACAGTGAAACCCTGTCTCTACTAAAAATACAAAAACAAAAAACAAAAAATAAAACAAAAAAATTCACCAGGCAGGGTGGCGGGCACCTGCAGTCCCAGCTACTGGAGAGGCTGAGGCAGGAGAATGGCGTGGACCTGGGAGGCAGAACTTGTAGTGAGCCAAGATCACACCACTGCACTTCAGCCTGGGCAACAGACCGAGGCTCTGTCTCAAAAAAAAAAAAAAAAAAAAAAAAAAAAGAAAAGCATAAAGTAGCCGGGTGCAGTGGCTCATGCCTCTAATCCTAGCACATTGGGAGGTCGAGGCAGGAGGATCACTTGAGCCCAGAAGTTAAGAGACCAGCCTGGGCCCACAGTGGGACTGCATCTCTAAAAACAAAAACACAGCTGGGCACGGTGGCTCACGCCTGTAATCCCAGCACTTTGGGAGGCCGAGGCGGGCAGATCACCTGAGGTCAGGGGTTTGGGACCAGCCTGGCCAACATGCTGAAACCCTATCTGTACTAAAAATACAAAAATTAATAGGGCGTTGTGGGTCATGCCTGTAATCCCAGCTACCTGGGAGGCTGAGGCAGGAGAATCACTTGAACCCAGGAGGTGGAGGTGCAGTGAGCAGAAATCACACCAATGCACTCCAGCCTGGGCAACAAGAGGGAGACACCGTCTCAAAAAACAAAAAAGAACACAAAACAAACAAACAAAAAACTCAAAAACAAAAAAGCCCAATAAGTGACTAAAGTTCTCCAATATGTTACTTCTTCAAAAATCTCATCCCCTCCCCACTATTTCTACTGACAACCAGTGCAAAACACAAAATGAAGAATCCCTAGACTATCAGGCATCATCTATAATCTCTCCAGTTTAATGGTGCTTCTGGGAAGTCCATTCCCTAAAACCAAACTCTCTACCACCTTTTCCATCCATACCTTAAGTCTTTAGTTACAGAGGTGCCTTCCCACCCGGATGCCAGCAACCACATATCCACACTATAGAATCTAACACTCTGAACATGTTGTGTAATTAAATGTGGCCTCCAAATTACCAAGACTCTTGTTCTTCCACCCTCTTTGTGAGGCCTGGCACTTCTTTTTTTGGAGACAAAAAAAGACGCCTAGGATGGAAGGCAGTGGCGTGATCACAGCTCACTGCAGCCTCTATTTCCCGGGCTCAAGTGATTCTCCCACCTCAGCCTCTCGAGTAGCTGGGACTATGGGCATGTACCACCACATCGGGCTAATTTTTAAATTTTTTTTTTTTTTGAGACGGAGTCTCGCTCTGTCACCCAGGCTGGAGTGCGGTGGCGCGATCTCCACTGACTGCAAGCTCTGCCTCCCAGGTTCACACCATTCTCCTGTCTCAGCCTCCCAAGTAGCTGGGACTACAGGCGCCCGCCACCTCGCCCGGCCAGTTTTTTGTCTTTTTTTTTTAGTAGAGACAGGGTTTCACTGTGTTAGCCAGGATGGTCTCGATCTCCTGACCTCGTGATCCGCCCACCTTGGCCTCCCAAAGTGCTGGGATTACAGGCTTGAGCCACCACGCCTGGCCAATTTTTAAATTTTTTGTAGAGACAAGGTTTTGCCACGTTCCCCAGGCTGGTCTCAAACTCCTGACCTCAAGTGATCTGCCCATCTTTGTCTCCCGAAGTGCTAGGATTACAGGCGTGAGCCACTGTGCCCGACCAAGGCTTGGCACTTCTAAGCATAACCTCCTGCCTGGGTTTCATGACTAGAGAGGCAAAAAACACTCCAAAGAGTACCTGTGATAGGAAAATAGGCAAGATTTTAAACTTTAAATGGAGAGATTAAGGTAGGAAGAGAAAGGCTGACCTTCACTGACTTGATCAGCACCTCTCAAGGCTAGGCTGACACAGGCAGTCAAACCATAAGTGAAGATGCTTAAACAACTTTCTTCATGTCCATTAGATTCACTGCTCAAATCTAGACCAGCTACCTAAATGTAAAAGTTAAGAACATAGGACAAGAAACTCGGCTGGCCTTAGAATATCACATATTTGAATAAACTAAATACAAATACTAATTCTGCTTTGACTTTAACTGAAGATTACTTATAAGGCATTAATAAGCAGAATGCCACGAGGAGAAAAGAAAACGTGCCCCAGAGAAACACTAACTGCTGTTGTAAACAGACATTAGAAGATGAGAAGTTTAAAGAAAGGAAGAGCATGTGCCCGCCTCTACATCTCAGCATATCCATACATAAATACACTGGAAACTGGGCTCCAAAGCCTGCCATAGTAAGCAAATCAAGAAACAAGTCACCTACCACTGTCAGAGGAATCTTCTTTCTTAGAGCGCATCTTTCTTTTTCTTCCACGTTTACTCTTCTTCGTTTCTCCTCCATTCTCCCCCTCTACACCATCTGGGCCAGCACAATTATCAGCATGTCTTGCCATGGTATTCTAACAAAAAGAACAAAATCCTCTTTCACACCACTAAAAAAGCTAAGATCACATTGGAAGTTATTTACTTTAATAAAATCCGTATTAAGCCTAAAAATTCTAGTATCTGCTAAGTATGTCCTGAACATGCTGTCTCTGCTCAGGGGAAATGGATAAGGCTGGGTTCTCTGAGCTCAGCAGCCTACAGACAGAGACGGGGGAGGATTCAGACTAGCTCCTAGTTCTGTCAAGATCTAACACAGCCCTCAAGAGAAGACCCTGCACAGGCTACAGCTAGCTAGGGGTGGAGTGGGATGCAGGTTTCAATCCACCTAAGGAAATTTTTTTTTTTTTTTTTGAGACGGAGTCTTGCTTTTTCGCCCAGGGTGGAGTGCAGTGGCGTGATCTTGGCTCACTCAAGCTCCGCCTCCCTGGTTTGTGCCTTTCTCCTGCCTCAGCCTCCCGAGTAGCTGCGATTATAGGGGCCTGCCACTGCGCCCGGTTAATTTTTTGTATTTTTAGTAGACAGGGTTTCACCGTGTTAGCCAGGATGGTCTCCATCTCCTGACCTCATGATCCACCCACCACGGCCTCCCAAAGTGCTGGGATTACAGGCGTGAGCCACCGTGCCCAGCAGGAAATTTCTTTATACAATCAATCTATTCAAAGATACTGTGTTCCCCATCAGTGGAAGGGCTCACACATGGGTAGAAACATCAAGATGGGGTGACTCTTTCCAAACAATGGAGCATCTCTGTTTATAACCTCAGTCAAAAAAACTACCTTGCTCTGCAGAGGAAGTCCAAAAATCCAATATTCAGTATCATAATAGGAAAAGTGAAATTCTGACCCTTACCCGACGTGTAAATGTTTTCCCACACTTAGAACACACAAAGGCCGCAGGGACGAAGTTGGGGTCGTGATAGCGCTTGAAGTGCATGTCGAGAAGCTGCTTCTGGCGGAAGGTCTTATCGCAGTGGCTGCAGGCATAAGGCTTCTCACCGGTGTGGGTGCGCTTGTGCATGATCATGTGCCTCTCCTGAAATGGCATGGGGGAAAGGCCTCAGAGCCTGCTCATGGGGCTACTATCCCAGCTGCCACCTGCATGCATGTGGCCAACAGGTCTTTCTCACCCAAGCTAGGTCTAGACTCAACACGGCTTGAGATGATAAAGCTATATATTTAGAGACAGGGTCTTGCTCTGTTGCAAAGGCTGGAGAGCACTGGTGTGATCATGGTTTACTGCAGCTTCAAAATGGGACCATAGACATGAGCCACCATGCCCAGCTAATTTTTTTTTTTCTTTTGAGACGGAGTCTTGCTGTCACCCAGGATGGAGTGCAGTGCCACCATCTTGGCTCGCTGCAACCTCCACCTCCCAGGTTTAAGCAATTCTCCTGCCTTAGCCTCTCGAGTAGCTGCGATTACAGGTGTGTGCCACTATGCCCAGGTGATTTTTGTATTGTTTAGTAGAGATGGGGTTTCATCAGGTTGGCCAGGCTGGTCTCGAACTCCTAACCTCAAATGATATGCTTGCTTTGGCTTCCCAAAGTGCTGGGATTACAGGTGTGAGTCACCTGGCCCCAGCTAATTTTTTTTTTTTTTTTTTTTTTGGAGACAGTCTCGCCCTGTCACCCAGGCTGGAGTGCAGTGGCGCAATCTCAGCTCAATGCAACCTCTGCTGCAGGTTCAAGCGATTCTCCTGCCTCAGCTTCCGGAGTAGCTGGGATTACAGATGTCTATCACCACGCCTGGCTAATTTTTGTATTTTTAGTAGAGGCAGGGTTTCACCGTCTTGGCCAGGCTGGTCTCGAGCTCCTGACCTCAAATGATCCACCCACCTCGGTCTTCCAAAGTGCTGGGATTACAGGCACTCGAGCCACCGTGCCTGGCCCTAATTTTTCTTTCTGTAGAGACAGGGTCTCTCTCCGTTGCCTATCTCGGCCTCCCAAAGTGCTAGGATTATAGGTGTGAGCCACTGGTCCCGGCTTGATAAAGTTATTTTTAGTGTGGTGCAGAACTGCTTCCATAATTCTAGCACAGATAGAGCTGCTTATTCCTGCTGAGCTCCTTCTCTGGCTCTCCCCCACGAGTCATGTCCCTGCATGAGATTCTTCCCCTCTCTCAAGTCCTGGACTTACTTTCCACAGTTTTCAGAGAGATGTCTGCTTAAGGAAGAGGTAAGCTGTGACTGAATAAAACATCAGTGGGACACTGGGATAATACAATTGACAAGGAGCATGACCTTTGATTTTGGTGACATTCCTCATAATCCACAGTTTGAAAATACTATCCTTAAAATATGTAAATGCCTTCTGATAACATCAGACACTGAGGAAGCACCAACAACTTTCAGTGAAGGTTCCTACCTGTCTACAAGCGTAATCACACTGGTCGCACTTAAAGCGCTTCTCATTCTTGTGTGACTTCTGATGCTGGATGAGGGCATAGCGCTCATGAAACACAGCATCACAGTAACGGCATTTCTTGCCTTGCTCAATATAGGAATGCTGCTTTCGCAAGTGGACACCTGAAAGCACAGTAAAAAGCCCAGTGTAACGTTAAAACACAAACAAGCACTTTAATAAGTTACTAATACATTTCTCCTGATTTTTTTTTTCCGTTGAGACAGAGTCTTGTTCTGTCGCCCAGGCAGGAGTACAGTGGCACAATCTCAGCTTACTGCAAGTTCCACCTCCCAGGTTCATGCCATCCTCCTGCCTCAGCCTCCCGAGTAGCTGGGGACTATAGGCGCCTGCCACCACGCCCAGCTAATTTTTTTTTTTTTTTTTTTTTTTGTATTTTTAATAAACACGGGGTTTCGTCGTGTTAGCCTGTTAGCCAGGATGGTCTCAATCTCCTGACCTGGTGATCTGCCCACCTCGGCCTCCCAAAGTGCTGGAATTATAGGTGTGAACCACTGCACCCAGCCCATTTCTCCTGATTTTTAAGTTTACTCTGGGTGCTATACAAAAAATGAATGGAAACGGCAGAGTAACAGGTGCAGGGAGAACAATTAAGACTGTTCAAACAGAACAGGAGGGAGAAGATGGTGGCTGGGACAAGGGTGATGACAATGGGTGTGGATGGAAGAAGAACTGAGAGATGGAAGCAGCTGCATCAATAGGATTTAGTGATTGTAGAGTGAAGAAGAAAGTAGGTATCAGGCCTGGAAAACCAGGTAGGTGTTGGGGTCATTTACTGAGACAAGAATAGTGGAAGAGGGCTTAAGACCAAGTTGTATGTGTTATTTTTGGGGTCGGGGAGTCGGGGGGTATAAGGGATAGAGAAGTTTTAGACCTTCAGTTTTAGACATGCTGAATTTGAAATGCGAGAGACATCAATGTAGGGGTGGGATAGCAAGGGATAGACAGTTATATAAGGTTAACTCAAGATAAAGATCTGGAGTAGGAATATAAATGTGCAAGTTGTTAGGATTTGAAAGCAGCTATGCTTATCACTGTACCACCAATGCCACAAAGAGTTGTTAGAATTTGAGACCATGGGAGCTGATAAGATCACTAAGGCAAAAAGTAGAATTAAAATAAAAAGTATGGGTCATGCTTTAAGAAGTCTAAGAGTTGGCAAGCACAGTGGCTCACGCCTGTAATCCCAGAACTTTGGGAGGCCGAGGCAGGTGGATCACCTGAGGTGAGGAGTTTAAGACCAGCCTGGCCAACATGGCAAAACTCTGACTCTTCCTAAAAAAAAAAAAAAAAATTAGCTGGGCGTGGTGGTGTATGCCTGTAAACCTGTAATCCCAGTCACTTGGGAGGCTGAGGCAAGAGAATGGCTTGAACCTGGGAGGCGGAGGTTGCAGTGAGCCAAGATTGTGCCACTGCACTGCACTCTAGCCTAGGTGACAAAGACTCCATGTCAAAAAGAATCCCAGCACTTTGGAAGGCAAAGGCGTGTGGATCACCTGAGGTCAGAAGTTTGAGACCTGGCCTGGTCAACATATAGTGAAACCCCCTCTCTACTATAAAATACAAAAATTAGTTGGGCATGGTGGTGTACACCTGTAGTCCCAGCTACTTGGGAAAATGAGGAAGGAAAATCATTTAAAACAGGGCAGCAGTGGCTGCAGTGAGCCGAGATCGTGCCACTATACTCCAGCCTGGGCGACAGAGTGAAACTCTGTCTCTCACACAAAGCACACATGCACACACACACACAAAGAAGTCTAAGAGTTGGGCCAGGCGTGGTGGCTCACACCTGTAATCCCAGCATATTGGGAGGCTGAGGTGGGTGGATTGCTTGAGTCCAGTATGAGACCAGCCAGGGCAACATAGTGAAACCCTGTCTCTACCAAAAGCTAAAAAAAAAAAAAAGAAAAAAAATTAGCTGGTCCTTGTGGCATGTGCCTGAGGTCCCAGCTATCAGGGAGGTTGAGGTGGGAGGACTGCTTGAGCCTGGGAAGTCGAGGCTGCAGTGAGCCAAGATTGCGTCACCGAAATCCAGCCTGGGCAACAGAGAAAGACACAGTCTCCAATAATTAAACAAAACAAAACAACAACAACAAAAAACCCTTAGAGTTAAGGCTAGTGAGAGAAAAAAAGGTTAAAACAAGAGAAAGTTGAGAGGAATAAGAGAAAAAAGAAAACCAACAGGATTTAGTGTCACAGAAGCCAAGGGAAGAAAGTGTTTCAAAGGAAGAGGGTGCTGTCAACTATGAAGAACACTGCTAAGTGATCAAGTCATCTCTTAGGAAGAAGAGTGGAAAGGAGCCTTCACTACATTCAGAGTGTGGGGTCATTCATGACCTTAAGCAAGAGTCATTATACCAGAGTGATCATTATACCAGAGTGATGGGGAATAAGCCAGATAAGAGAGAAAGATGAGGGAGAGAAGACTGTGAGGGATGCAACTCTTCATAAAGGCTGGCTGGGAAGGAGAGAAGAGGAGAAGAGTTAAACCTAGAGAGCGAAGACATACATACATACATACATATATATATATATAATATATATATATAATGTGTGTATATATATATAATGTATGTGTGTATATATATATATATATATTTTTTTTTTTCTTTTTCTTTTTCTTTTCTTCTTGAGATAGTCTCACTCTCTTGCCCAGGCTGGAGTGCCGTGGCGCGATCTCAGCTCAGACTCCCAAGTAACTGGGACCATAGGCGCGTGCCACCATGCCTGGCTAATTTTTTCTATTTTTAGTAGAGATAGGGTTTCACCATGTTAGCCAGGATGGTCTTCATCTCCTGACCTTGTGATCCACCCACCTCAGCCTCCCAAAGTGCTGGGATTAGAGGTGTGAGCCACTGCGCCCAGCCATATTTTTATTTAAGAGATTGGGTCTTGCTGTATCACACAGGTTGGTCTAGAACTCCTGGCCTATCCTCCTGAATAGCTGAAACTACAAGTGTGAGCCACTGTGCCTGGCTAAGATTCTTTTTTTTTGAGATGGGGTCTGTCACCCAAGCTGGAGTGCAGTGGCACGATCTCGGCTCATTGCAACCTCTACACCTCCTAAGCTCAAGTGATCCTCCCACCTCAGCCTCCTGAGTAGCTGGAACCACAGGTGCACCTCACCACAACCGGCTGTTTTGTATTTTTGGTAGAGATGGGAGTTTTGCCATGTTGTTCAGGCTGGTCTGGAACTTCTAAGCTCAAACGATCTGCCCACCTCGGCCTCCTGAAGTGCTGGGATTACAGGCGTGAGCCACCGCACCTGGCCCTTTGTCTTTATTTTTTAAGTAGGAAGAGAAGTCATTTACTGAGACCAAGAAGGGAGAGAAAAAAGAAGGAAAATTAGAGGTTATAGGAAAGTAGGAGTAGGGGGTCTGGTGTGGTAGTTCATGCCTGTAATCCCAACATTTTGGGAGGCCAGTGAGGGCAGATCATCTGAGGTCAGGAGTTCGAGAGCAGCCTGGCCAACATGGTAAAACCCTATCTCTACTAAAAATACAAAAATTAGCCATGGTGGCAGGCACCTGTAGTCCCAGCTACTCAGGAGGCTGAGGCAGGAGAACAGCTTGAACCCAGGAGATGGAGGTTGCAGTGAACAGAGATCGGACCACTGTACTCCAGCGTGGGTGACAAGTGCAAAACTTGGTCACAAAAAAAATAAGTGAGGGCTGGGCACGTTGGCTCATGTCTGTAATCCCAGCATTTTGGCAGGCCGAGGCAGGCAGATCACCTGAAGTCAGGAGTTCAAGACCAGCCTGGCCAACATGGTGAAACCCCATCTCTACTAAAAAACACACAAAAAAACCCTTAGGTGGGCATGGTGGTATGTGCCTATAATCCCAGCTACTCAGGAGGCTGAGGCAGGAGAATCACTTGAACCTGGGAGGCAGAGGTTGCAGTGAGCTGAGTTCGCACCATTGCACTCCAGCCTGGGTGACGAGGGAAATTCCATCTCAACAAAAAAAAAAAAAAAAAAAAAAAAGGAAGAGTAGGGTGCCCAACTCTATATAACAAGCACCAAATATTGTGGAATGAATTCGCTGACTCATAAAGAAGAACTGGAGCACACCTGACAAGAACAAACAGCTGGAATAGCTAGGAGCAGTGAGGGCCCAGCTACATTTGGGATTATTAATTTATGTATTTACGGTGCTACAAGTTGTATTAACTGAGGTGATATCCCACCAAACTTAAAGAGAGCTAATTATTGGGAGTAGATACGAGGTAAGGGAGAGGATGGCTCTCACTTTTCACTCGCTACCTGTTTGAGAGTAAAATCTAACCTGTTTTCAAAGAGGAAATACAAACTTTTTTAGGATTGGCTTTTTTTTTCTTTTTTTTGAGACAGAGTCTCACGCTCTGTCACTCAGGCTGGAGTGCAGTGGCAAGATCTCGGCTCACTGCAACCTCCGCTTCCCAGATTCAAGCGATTCTCCTGCCTCAGCCTCCCAAATAGCTGGGACTATAGGTGTGCACCACCACATCTGGTTAATTTTTTTTTTTTGAGACAGTCTCGCTCTATTGCCTAGGCTGGGGTGCAGTGGCACGATCTTACTCACTGCAACCTCCACCTCCCGGGTTCACGCGATTCTTCTGCCTTGGTCTCCTGAGTGGCTGGGATTACAGGCACTTGCCACCATGCCCAACTAATTCTGGTATTTCTTTAGTAAAAGACAAGAGTTTCACCATGTTGGCCAGGCTACTACTCTCGTGATCTGCTCACCTCAGCCTCCCAAAGTAATGGGATTACAGGAGTGAGTCACCACGCCTGGCCTGAAAGATTTAATTTCTAACACAAAACTCTTAATGGTCGACCAGAATGAATGTATGACTTATGGGTCTTACGTGGAGCCCAAAGCCGTTTACTTCAAGCTCATGGTTTCATCTTCAAAATATATGTGACGTTGGCTCAAGCCTATAAGGCCAGCACTTTGGGAGACTGAGGTGGGTGGATCACTTGAGGTCAGGAGTTCATGACCAGCCTAGCCAACATGGTGAAACCCTATCTCTACTAAAAATACAAAATTAGCTGGGCATGGTGGTGCGAGCCTACAATCCCAGTTACTTGGGAGGCTGAGGCAGATGAATCGCTTGAACCCGGGAGGTGGAGGTTGCAGTGAGCCAAGATTGTGCCACTGCACTCCTGCCTGGGCGACAGAACGAGACTCATCTCAAACAAAGAAAATAAAAAAAATAAAATGACATTTGCATTTTGCTTAATATATTTATATTTTTAAAAAGTTTGTCTTTTTGAGATGGAGTCTTGCTGTGCTGCCCAGGCTGGAGTGCAGGGGTGCGATTTCAGCTCACCGCAACCTCTGCCTCCCAGGTTCAAGCGATTCTCCTGCCTGAGCCTCCCAACTAGCTGGGACTACAGGCACGTGCGACCAGCCACCACGCCTGGCTAATTTTTTGTATTTTTAGTTGAGACGGGGTTTTACCGTGTTAGCCAGGATGGTCTCAATCTCCTGACCTCATGATCCGCCCACCTTGGCTTTCCAAAGTGCTGGGATTACAGGCGTAAGCCACCACGCCTGGCTATATAAAAAAGTTTTAACAGAACTATTACATAGCAATACAAAAATACAAGTAATTTTTTTTTTTTTTTTTGGAGACAGAGTCTCTGTCGCCCAGGCTGGTGTGCAATGGCACAATCTCGGTTCACCGCAACCTCCGCCTCCCAGGTTCAAGAGATTCTCCCACCTCAGCCTCCTGAGTAGCTGGGATCAGACACCCACCATCATGCCAGGCTAATTTTTGTATTTTTGTAGAGACGAGGTTTCACCATGTTGGCCAGGTTGGTCTTGAAACTCCTCATCTCAGGTGATCTGCCCACCTCGGGCTCCCAAAGTGCTGGGACTACAGGCATGAGCCACCGTGCCCAGCCCCAATAAAAATAAATTTTAAAAAGTATTAAGATGGCAGGGTGCAGTGGCTCATGTCTATAATCCCAGCACTTTGGGAGGCTGAGGCAGGCAGATCATGAGGTCAGGAATTCGAGACCAGCCTGGCCAATATGGTAAAACCTCATCTCTACCAAAAACACAAAAATTAGTTGAGCATGGAAGTACATGCCTGTAGTCCTAGCTACTCAGGAGACTGAGGCAGAAGAATCGCTTGAACCAGGGAGGTGGACGTTTCAGTGAGCCGAGATCGTGCCAGTGCACTACAGACTGTGCGACAGAGTGAGATTCCGTATCAAAAAAAAAAAAAAAAAAAACCAGTGTTAAGACACCAGATAAATTGCATACAGTTTCTTCAAAACTCTTTTGAGTAAAATCACTGCTGCAGACAGACAGGCCATGTTTATGCTGGGGAGGGACAAGCTGCTGCTATGGCCTGGGTACTAATATACACCCTAGTGTGAGAAGGAGCTGGGGCAGACTCAAGAGAAGTTAGCTTGGTTTTGCCACCCAGAAGCTGTGTTGCAAAGCTTTGGTAAAGATAGCTCTCTGAGTCTTAGGCTTATCACCTATCAAATCAGAGTAAGATGAGCCTTCATTACTTCATATGGTTGTTGTGAAATTCAATGAGCAAAAAAGTAAAACAATGGGCAATATTTATTTCTGCTTTGAATAAAAAAACACAGCAGGCAATCCAAGTGACTATCTTTCTGTATGAGTTACACTAAATGTGTTTTTTTTTTTTTTTTTTTTTGAGACAGAGTCTCGCCCTGTTGCCCAGGCTAGAGTGTAGTGGTGCGATCTCGGCTCACTGCAAGCTCCGTCCCCCGAGTTCACACCATTCTCCTGCCTCACTCTCCCGAGTAGCTGGGATTAGAGATGCCCACCACCATGCCCACTAATTTTTTGTATTTTTAGTAGAGACGGGGTTTCACCGTGTTAGCCAGGATGTTCTCGATCTCCTGACCTTGTGATCCACCTGCCTTGGCTTCCCAAAGTGCTGGGATTACAGGCGTGAGCCACCATGCCGGCCTACACTAAATATTAATAAACTCCATATCTATGTAAACTCTAGTTTATGCACAGAAAAACAGTTGCCACTAAACCAATAAAACAGTCCCATTACTTAAAGTACAGATGTTCTCAAAAAAATACAATAGAATGACCTGAGTTTGAATCACACTATGTTACTTTCCTATTTGGGGAAGGAGGGCTACTAATTAAAGGTGTACTCTGTTTCCTCCCATCACAGCTCCCATTAATTTACAGATGAGTTTCATTCAGGACAGAATCTTGCGGCCTGACTAAAGTAAGAAAAAGAAGAAATAGGAAAAAAAAAAAAAAAGCAGCTAAGCAATGGCTTTTACTAAGTGACAGGCCATTCCTATACATAAAATGTATGAGAGTCAGAAGGTGAAGTTATTTATGATCCCCGTATTTTGAAATATAAATCCTTCAAAATATTTTTTTCACTTGTCACTGATCTACTTACCCAAATCACTTTTTCGGGCTATGACTGTGTCACAGTGGGGACAGTGAAATTTGGCCACATTTTCTGTGTGCTTCTGTAAAATGTGCATCTTCATGGTACCACTTTGGGTAAACCGAGCATGACAAATATAACATTCATAAGGCTTTTCCCCTTTAAAGAAAATACAGAATTGAACACATTAAATGAAATGAATAAATACTGTAATTTAATTGGAGGGTAACTCAGGTGGCAGATATACTACACCACAGAGAATCTACAGGTCTCAGGAAGGCTGAGGCTCAGTCCCAGTGCCCAGATCATGTCTATCTTCAGACATGGCCAAGTCCTAAACTGCTACTGGCCACCTCTGCTCTGTCCAGCTCTGCTCTGGAATCCTCCACATTACAGCAATGCTTACCTTTGGTGGAAACTGAATGGAGAACCCACAAGTTTTTCTTTTTAGGAAAAGACAATATCCAGGAAAACTGAGTGAGGTGGGTTAGGAAATCCACCCAGACTTTCAAAATTAAAATCTGTCCATTTTAACTTAATTTCTCCCTTAAAAAGTATTATTTTCTTGGTATAGGCAGATTCAAGTTGAACAAAACAAAAGGTACTATTTTCTAATGTATTCTCCGAACAATGAACTCAGAGGATATGCCAGAGAAGCATTAATCAATTCCATACTATTTTCATGCCAGTCTTCCATTTGCATAAACAATGGGGGCACACAGTGGTCCACAGGGTCCCACGGGATTCACTGAAAAGAAGCTCATTAATACAGTAAAGAGTGAAGAAGTCCTACCTGAATGGGTTCTCATGTGCCTTTTCAGCTTGTATGTGTCCCTGCTGGCATAACTGCACAAACTGCACTGAAACGGACGCTCTCCAGTATGAGAGCGAATGTGACGTTTTAATTTGCTGACCTGAAATACGAAAACAAAACTTTAACTTCTGTTAACACAGACTGTAACATGAGCACTGTAGGTTAGGCACAAAAGCTTAGCTTTGGGGCACTGAAATTCAGAATACAGAAGTCATCTAAAAGATAACCTTCTTCTCTCTTCATTATTTGTAAACTTTGCTTCTTGAATCCTTATCATTATCTAAGAGAAGTGGGTAAACAAATACGGGTGTAGATGAGTCAAGATTAGTCATTACTTGGGAGGCCAAGGTGGGCGGATCATCTGAGGTCAGGAGTTCAAGACCAGCCTGGCCAACATGCTGAGAACCCGTAACTACTAAAAATACAAAAATTAGCCAGGCATGGTGGCACACACCTACTCGGAAGGCTGAGGTTGGAGAATCTCTTGAACCCAGAAGGTGGAGGTCGCAGTGACCCAAGATCATGCCATTACACTCCAACCTGCGCAACAAGAGCGAAACTGTCTCAAAAAAAAAGATTGCACATGACTAGTAACTGTTTAAGCTGGTTGGTAGGCACATGAGGATGTACTACAATCTTTACTTCTACATGTTTGAAATTTTCCATTATAGTTTAAAACTAATCCATGCCTATTTACAGATCAATTTGTTCCAAATCCTGAGTTACTGAATACATGTTTTAATTCCACTCATCCTCTTTTCCTATCATTTGCGTTTCCTAGACAGGCCAGGCTCGAAGGGCCTCTCATCTATCATCCTCACCATTATCCATCCTTTAGTCCCCTGCAGGATACCTTATACTAGAACAGTGACTTTCAAACTTGATTCTACGAAGTGCTTTGAGGGCAGGGCGCGGTGGCTCACACCTGTAATCCCAGCACTTTGGCAGGCCAAGGCATGCGGATCGCTTGAGGTGAGGAGTTCGAGACCAGCCTGGGCAACATGGCAAAACCCTGTCTCTACAAAAAATACAAAAATTAGATGGGTGTGGTGGTACATGCCTGTAGTCCCAGCTACATGAGGAGCAGCTAAAGTGGGAGGATCACCTGAGCCCAGTAGTTTAAGGCTACAGTGAGCCATGATCACGCCACTGCACTCCAGCCTGGGCGACAGAGTAAGAGACCCTGTCCCCCACGCACCCCCTACCCCAAAAAGCGCTTTGAACATTCACTAATGTTTCAATGTTTGTTTTGAAAAATTTAAAAAGTTTCCCAATTTTAAGTAAAAAACAAACAAAAACAAACACTGCACTCTTAAGTGTCGTTGGTTTCTCTTTTGAGATGAAATCTCGCTCTGTTGCCCAGACTGGAGTGCACTGTCACAACTGTGGGTCACTGCAACCTCCACCTCCCAGAGTCAAGCAATTCTCCTGCCTTGGCCTCCCAAGTAGCTGAGCCTACAGGCGCACACCACCACGCCTGGCTAACTTTTGTATTTTTAGTAGAGATGGGGTTTCACTATGTTGGTCAGGCTGGTCTCAAACTCCTGATCTCAGGTGACCAACCCGCCTTGGTTTGCCAAAGTGCTGGGATTATAGGGGTGAGCTACCGTGCCCGGCCCCAGTCATAAGTGTTATGCACCAAGTTTTCAACACATAAGTCGATAACTATCCTAACAGCATTACTAATTCTCTTCCTTCAAGATTTCCCTATTTAACCTGTTAACTCGTATGTACCAGAACCCACTCTGTTCCAATGAGCTATCTATTCCTGCTGCAATATCACCCTGGTTTCATTTACTACAGTTTTACAAAATACAATTACATAAGCCCCTCATTCTATTTTCAAATTTTTCTTAGCCATTCACATTTATTCTTCCAGCTGAAAGTTAGAATCAACTTGTAATGTTTCTTCATTTATTCATGTCCTTTGGAAAAGCTTGAGGTTTTCTTCATGTAGATTTCATAGATATTGTTGTTGTTGTTTTTGAGACGGAGTCTCACTCTGTTGCCCAGGCTGGAGGTCAGTGGCACGACCTCGGCTCACTGCAAGCTCCGCCTCCCGGGTTTACCCCATTCTCCTGCCTCAGCCTCCTAAGTAACTGGGACTACAGGTGCCCGCCACCACGCCTGGCTAATTTTTTGTATTTTGTTTGTATTAGCCTGGATGGTCTCCATCTCCTGACCTAATGATCCGCCCGCCTCGGCCTCCCAAAGTGCTGGGATTACAGGCGTGAGCCATCATGCCCAGCCAGATACTGTTTTTTGTTGTTCAGTTTATCCCTAAGTTATTTTATTACTATTGGAATCCATTTCACACTTTCCTATCACTACAGAAGTTACTGATTTCTGTATGCTTATCTTATATCTGGTCAGTGAACTGAAATCTTACCGCTCTAAGTTTTTGTTCTGATACTCTTAGATTTTCTCTGTAAGCAAATCTCTCTGCAAGAAATAACAGTTTTAGCTTTCCATTAATAATTCATTTCTTACTTTATTCTATTAGCTAGGATTTCCAGTACAATGCTGAAACAGTAACATTGAGTATCTTGTCACATTCCAGAATTTAGTGGAAATAGTTTCAATGTTTCAGAATTAATTAGGATGAGTTTATTATACATTTCTGGTATATATATGCTTTTTTTTCTTTTTGAGGCAGTCTCACTCGTCACCCAGGCTGGAGTTCAGTGGAGTGATCCTGCCTCGATGAAACCTACACCTCCCAGGTTCAAATGATTCTCCTGCCTCAGCCTCCCGAGTAGCTGAGACTACAGGCGCATTCCACCATGCCCAGCTAATTTCTGTATTTTTAGTAGAGATGGGGTTTCACCATGTTGGCCAGGCTGGTCAACTCCTGACCTCAGGTGATCTGCCCACCTCAACCTCCCAAAGTGCTGGGATTACAGGCGTTAAGCCACCACGCCCAGACTAAACACATTAAAGAAATTTTCTCCTATACTTAACTTGCTAGGACATTAAACAGTAATTAACGATTACTGAATTTTAGCACCCCCTCCCATCTACAGAAATAATATGGTTTTTCTTCAATCCTTCAATGTAATATGCATCAGTAATTTCCCAATGATAAACTATCATTGTGTTTCAGATATATTCAGTATCACTTATATTTTAGAACGTATTACTAAATTAGGTTGGCTCACTGGCTAATAATTTCATTTAAAATTTGTGTTTCTCTGAGGATAAGTTTTCTTTTTGGTAGTTTTCTAACCCAGTTTGGTAACAGTGTAGCTTCAAATAATAAAATTGATAAACCTAGCTTTTTTTTTTTTTTTTTTTGAGATGGAGTCTTGCTCTGTTGCCCAGGCTGGAGTACAGTGGCGTGATTTCAGCTCACTGCAAGCTCCACCTCCCGGGTTCACGCCATTCTCCTGCCTCAGCCTCCCAAGTAGCTGGGACTACAGGCGCCTGCCACCATGCCTGGCGAATTTTTTGTATTTTTAGTCGAGACGGGGTTTCACCGTGTTAGCCAGGATGGTCTTGATCTCCTGACCTCGTGATCTGCCCACCTCAGCCTCCCAAAGTGCTGGGATTACAGGCATGAGCCACAGCGCCCGGCCTAAACCTACCATTTTTTTTTTTTTTTGAGACAGAGTCTCGCTCTGTTGCCCAGGCTGGAGTGCAGTGGTGCGATCTCGGCTCACTGCAAGCTCCGCCTCCCGGGTTCACGCCATTCTCCTGCCTCAGCCTCCCAAGTAGCTGGGACTACAGGCACCTGCCACCTCGCCGGGCTGGTTTTTTTTTTGTATTTTTTAGTAGAGACGGGGTTTCACCATGTTAGCCAGGATGGTCTCGATCTCCTGACCTTGTGATCCGCCCGTCTCGGCCTCCCAAAGTGCTGGGATTACAGGCGTAAGCCACCGTGCCTGGCCTAAATTTTTTATTTTTTAGTAGAGATGGGGTTTCTCCATGTTGGTCAGGCTGGTCTCGAACTCCCAAACACAGGTGATCCGCCCGCCTTGGCCTCCCAAAGTGCTGGGATTATAGGCGTGAGCCACCACACACGGCCAGATACTGGTACTCTTTTTAACAGATATATCTTTCACACTCATAATTATGTTTTTTTCGGGGAGGGGTGTTGTGTGAGAATATTAATAATTTGCTAACATTTTTCTTTTTTTTTTTTTTTGAGACGGAGTCTTGCTCTGTTGCCCAGGCTGGAGTGTAGTGGCAATCTCGGCTCACTGCAAGCTCCGCCTGCTGGGTTCACGCCATTCTCCTGCTTCAGCCTCCCGAGTAGCTGGGACTACAGGCACCCGCCACCACGCCCGGATAATTTTTTTGTATTTTTAGTAGAGACGGGGTTTCACTGTGTTAGCCAGGATGGTCTCATCTCCTGACCTCGTGGTCCACCTGCCTCGGCCTCCCAAAGTGCTGGGATTACAGGCTTGAGCCACCGCGCCCAGCCAATAATTTACTAACATTTTTCTACCTCATCTTAAGTCAGTTTGGGTAGATTATAGCTTTGTACAGAAATACATCATGGCCTGCCTAAGTGAGATATCAACAAAAAGCTGAACACTCACTTCTACACTGGCGTAATCGCACATGGAACACTTGAATGGCTTCTCGTGGGTGTGTTTGTAACGACGATGCCGAACCAATTCTCCACTGGTCACAAAGGCCATGTCGCAGTCTGGGCACTTGTGAGGACGAGTACCTAGAGAAAGGATGGAATAACAGGAAGAGCAAGATCAAGGGCACAGTTAATGACAGATATCAATGTGTGGCATAGAACTGCTGTGAGACTGAACCCTAGTCATCCCATCAATTGCAGTAGCTTGTAAGTAGATCCAAAAGTGAGCTCCAAAAACTATGGGAGGGCCTGGATGAATTTATAATACTAACGCCGGGATATTGTAACACGTGCCAAACATTTAGTTTCTTTTAATTACCCATCTGAATCTGCTGCCTTTTAACATAATAAAAACCTTCTTACTCCTATTTTGTGAATATCCTGGTCATTATGGATTAAAAGTTAATAGAGACCGGTCTTGGTGGCTCAGGCCTCTAATCCCAGAACTCTGGGAGGCTAAGAGTTTCAGACCAGCCTGGGTAACATGGCAAGATCCCGTCTCTCAAATCTCGCTGTATTATGACTATAAATATAGGGCCATGGGGCTGTCCATATTCTGAAACTTTCTTTTAAAAACACAAGCATGGCCGGGCGTGGTGGCTCACGCCTGTAATCCCAGCACTTTGGGAGGCCGAGGCGGGCAGATCACGAGGTCAGGAGATTGAGACCATCCTGGCTAACCCGGTGAAACCCCGTCTCTACTAAAAATACAAAAAATTAACCGGGCGTGGTGGCAGGGGCCTGTAGTCCCACCTACTTGGGAGGCTGAGGCAGGAGAATGGTGTGAACCCGGGAGGCGGAGCTTGCAGTGAGCCGAGATTGCACCACTGCACTCCAGCCTGGGCAACAGAGCGAGACTCTGTCTCAAAACAAAAACAAAAACAAAAAACCACAAGCATATAGCTTGTTTTCTATATTTGTCTCTCTTGATAAGGAATTTCACAGGCTTATTATAGGCTTTACATAGTATTGCCTTTTATGTGATTTAAACAAATGATTTTCAAGCACCCGTCTAATATGCTGTGATCATTCTGAATGTCAATTCATCCAATATAAAACATTTATGAATAATATACTCTCTACATTTCTTGTCTTTCACTGAAGGAATCCTAGAGACAAAACTGATAGCACAATGTAGTGCCAGTTTCAGAGACTAGTGACCATCTGTAATTGTGGGCAGCAGGTAAGGGGTGACAGCAAGGTAATACCAAACACTAAAACCAAAAGAAGTCTGCCTTTGAGAATACAATTAGGAAGAGCCACAATGTAATGAATAGAACCAGCCATCTGCAGAAATTATTCTTTGAGAATGAAGAGAATGGTGGAGAGGAAGAGTGATTGGAGTATAATAAAAACTAAGCAATTCCAAGGAATGTTCATTTCTTCATTCAATTTGATTCTTTAGAACCACCATGGATCTAATGGTAAAGCACAGAGTTCTTCCTGTGAAAAGTGTAGAGTATGGTGTATGGATAAGAAGTAAAACAATTAACAAGAGAAGAAAAGTGGCATCCAATTTTCTTTTCCTTTTTTGTTTTTGAGCCAGGGTCTTCCTCTGTTGCCCAGCAGGAGTGCAGTGATAGGATCAAGCCTCACTGCAGCCATGACTTCCCAGGCTCAAGTGATCCTCCTACTTCAACCTCTCCAGTAGCTGAGACTACAGGATTGCACCACCATGCCTGGCTAATTTTTTCTATTTTGTAGAGATGGAGTCTTGCCACGTTGCCCAGGCTTGTCTCAAACTCCTGCAGTCAAGCTATCCTCCGGCCTCGGTCTCACAAAGTGCTGAGATTACAGGTGTGAGCCACCATGCCTGGTCTTCTTTTAGAAAAAAGTAAGCTAAAAAATAAATGTTGGTGTTTACCTAGTACTATCCAGGGGAGAAAGAGGCCTGCCTCTGGCAGACATAAGCATGGCAATTAGCAAAGAAGTGGACATTGCTGTAGAGCAGGGATTTCCATTAGGCTGTGCCACATGACCATCTACATTCCTTCACTCAAGGCCCATCCTCTTTTTTCCTTTTTGTGGGACGGAGTCTCTTGCTCTGTCACCTCAGTTGTAGTGCAGTAGCATGATTTTGGCTCACTGCAACCTCTACCTTCCAGGTTGAAGCAATTCTCTTGCCTCAGCCTCCTCAGTAGCTAGGACTACAGATACGTACCACCATACCTGGCTTTTTTTTTTGTATTTTTAGTAGAGACAGGGTTTCACCATGATGGCCAGGACGGTCTCAATCTCCTGACCTTGTGATCCACCCGTCTCGGCCTCCCAAAGTGCTGGGATTACAGGCGTGAGCCACCACGCCCGGCTTTTTTTTCTGAGACCAAGTTTTGCTCTTGTTGCCCAGGATGGAGTGCAATGGCATGATCTCAGCTCACTGCAACCTCCACCTCCCGGGTTCAAGCAACTCTGCCTCAGCCTCCCGAGTATCTGGGATTACAGGCATGTGCCACCATGCCCAGCTAATTTTGTATTTTTAGTAGAGACGGGTTCCCCATGTTGGTCAGGCTGGTCTTGAACTCCTGACCTCAGGTGATCTGCCTGCCTCGGCCTCCCAAAGTGCTGGAATTACAGGTGTAAGCCACCACACCCAGCCACCTGGCTAATTTTTGTATTTTTAGTGGAGACAGGGTTTACTCCTGACCTCAAGTCATCCACCAGCCTCAGCCTCCCCAGGTGCGGGGATTAAAGGGGTGAGCCACCATGCCCAGCCATCAAGGCTCATCCTCACCAAGTTAGCTTTCAACTGCTACAGCATCTTTTTATTTTTTGAGATGGAGTCTCGCTCTGTCACCCGGGCTGGAGTGCAATGGTGTGATCTCCACTCACTGCAATTTCTGCTTCCTGGATTTAAGCAATTCTCCTGCCCCAGTCTTCCAAGTAGCTGGGACTACAGGCATGCGCCACCACGCCTGGCTAAATTTTTTATATTTTTAGTAGAGACAGGGTTTCGCCATGTTGGCCAGGCTGGTCTTGAACTCCTGACCTCAGGTGATCCCACCCACCTCGGCCTCCCAAAGTGCTGGGATTACAGGCAAGAGCTATGGCGCCTGGCTGCTACAGCATCATAACAAAGGCAACAGCGCCCCCTAGAATACAATGCAACTGCATCTGGAACATGAAAAGGTATACTTGGTGTAGGCACCTGTCTGCTCTTGTGGGTTTTGTTGATATGAATCAGTCCTGCCAAATCTGCTGAGTAACCAGACAGACTGCACCTCTTACTTTCAAAGTAAGACTAGATAGAGAATGCCCACATCAAGGCACACCCATCCTGGGAACTCCTGTCATAGGGCCATTTATTTATTGATTTTGGTGAGAGTCTTGCTCTATCACCTAGGTTGGGATGCAGTGGCACAATCTCGGCTTACTGCAACCTCTGTTTCCCGCATTTAAGTGATTTTCCTGCCTCAACCACCCAAGTAGCTGGGTTTACCGGCGTGTGCCACCACACCCAGCTGATTTTTTGTATTTTTAGTACGGAGGTGGTTTTGCCATGTTGGCCAGGCTGGTCTAGAACTCCTGGCCTCAAGTGATCTACCTCCAATCGGATTTCCAAAGTGCTGGGATTACCCAGTTACTTTTATGTAGTCATATGCCCCATCCTAGTGTCTTCAAAGTATCAAATAAAACATATTATCAAATGTCTGAGTAGAAATTATGGAGATGTTTAAAAGTCAGTCACATTAGTGAAGAATGTGCCAATGTACAGCATACTGTTTATGATTAACACCCACTTGATCATGGTCATCTGACAACCAGCACAAACAAATCTAAAACAAAAGTTGTCATTAGAAATTTTTAGAAGCCTGAAAAACAAAAACAAGAGTTATCATATGAAATGAAGTACAGAATATGGATAGAAGAAAGTTATTCTGCATGAAAAACCACGTGAGAAGACTTGCAACTAAGTTCCTACACTGGAATAACAAACAGCCCAGGAGAGCTTAAAGGGAGGTTTAGCACACACAGTCCCTCTACTTTAGACCTCATGGAACCTGGCCATAGCCAACATGAAGCTAATATCAGAATATCTGAACACTAAAGTAAGTAGGGTGCTCAAATAGATGTTTGAATTATCAGAATGGTGTCTTAACTTTTCCATTCTAAAATTATGAATTACTTACCCTGAAACAACCAGAAACAAAAAACGTTATGGTGTGTTTTTGAGACAGTGTCTCACTGTCACCCAGGCTGGAGTGCAGTAGCACTATCTTAGCTCACTGCAACATCTGCCTCCCAGTTTTCAAGAGATTCTCCTGCCTGAGCCTCTTGAGTAGCTGGGATTACAGGCACCTGCCACCACACCTGGTTAATTTATGTATTGCTAGTAGAGATGGATGGGGTTTCGTCATGTTGGCCAGGCTGGTCTCCAACTTCTAATCTCAAGTGATCTGCCTACCTCAGCCTCCCAAAGTCCTAGGATTACAGGCATGAGCCGCTCTGCCCAGCTTTTTTTTTTTTTGGAAATAAAGGTAGGATTTCACTTCCATTTGTTGTTGTTGTTGTTGTTGTTTTTAGATGGAGACTCAGTCGCCCAGGCTGGAGTGCAGGGCGGGATATCTCAGCTCACTGCAAGCTCCACCTCCCGGGTTCATGCCATTCTCCTGCCTCAGCCTCCTGAGTAGCTGGGACTACAGGCACCCGCCACCACACCCAGCTAATTTTTTGTATTTTTAGTAGAGATGGGGTTTCACTGGGATTTCACTTCTATTTCTAATGTTCTTCCTCAGAATACCAGGCATCTATTGCCAGAGACTTTTTTTTTTAAGAGACAGGGTGTTGTTATTTTTCATTAAATTTTCTTTACATTTGTCTATAATAACTAAGTCCAAGTGCTTACAATGAAATCATGATTACAAAAAGGGCATCATAAGAAATAATAAAAATTTCCTTTAAATTCCCACTGGAGTGAGCTTGAATGAATACTAAAAAGCCAAGTCTGAGCATTTGCTGTTGTAGCCCCCAAAATTCTTATCCAGCACCTGTGTGTGTGTTAAGGTGATTCCTCAGGAGGGTGACTGTTCTGAATGCCCTGCCACAGAGATGGCACTTGTGTGGTCTCTCATCAGTATGGCTTTTCATGTGACGATCCAAATTTGAACGCCGTGGACACGTGTAACTGCAAAGCTCACACTGGAATGTCTTCTTTACACCTATGTGCAAAATAAAACACTTGCTGCAGAGTTTCAAAGTGTTAAGATTAATCCTAATCTTAAATTTCTACAAATATATTTTATTAGCTTTTAATAACAAAACCCAATATAAGTCATAATTATCTCATATCATTAATACATTTACTTCTTCTTTGGGATTAAAAACAGAGCATTCGATCTGTAAAAAATCGTACTTTAGACTGGTTTTAAAGAACTGTACCCACATAATGACCTTTTACAAATACGGTTAACATAAAACAACTTGCATATGCACTGTGTCGTGTGCTTATCCCAAAATGGTTTTATGAAACCACTATGGATAAACTCGTTTTACCTTTCTTTTTAATTTTTGTTGGCTTTGGAGGCTTCATATTACCAACCACTTTCTCTGCATTAACCTCTGATAGCAGACCCTCCTGCTGTTCTTCCTCAAAATCGTAGACAGACACATCTACATCTTTGCCCTCCTCTGTATAACGCAGTTTGCTCTTTTTGGTTTTCTTTGTTTTTTTGGCTGGTGGCTGATAGTCTGGGTCTTTTTGCCAACTAGGATCTTCCTGCGGTGGAAGTTCCCCTTGTTCTAGTGTCTCCACCTCTCCATTGGCCCCTACTTTAACCACCTGAAACCCTTCAGGCAAGGGTAGGGTGTGGCATATCATGGGTTCACTTTCCGCAAGGCCCTCTTTAGACACTTCATTTTCATAAGCCCCCTGAAGTTCTTCTACGGAAGTGGTAGCAACAGGTACAGTCACAGGAACAGGTACTTGAACAAGCTGAAGCTCTCCTATGTTTATGGGCTGTTCCTCCATATTTACAACCTGTAAAGTTATAATCTGGGTATCGTCCACAGCAGCCTCCGCTTCTGGAGCCACTGTGCCCTCCATTACTTCAGTCTTCATCTGAAGAAGGGTGGGGTCCAGCTGTTCCATCATTACCATCTGTACACTGCTGTTGACATCCTGGACCACCTCACCCCCATCCGTCTGGTTCTGGGGTAAGTGGCAGGCATCTTCTTCCTGGCCCCCTTCCCGGCGTCTCTGGTAAGTCTTTCTCTCCTTTCCTTTAATAAAAGTTTCAGACTCCTCCACAATGGCTTCGACCGCCTCACCTTCCATTTCCCCTGCCTTTATTAAGGGAGAACACAGATTGTTATTTAAAGCAAAGCAACCTAAATAAAAACATACATTTTAAAACAAAAAGACCCTTTGGTGAATGAATTAGGCATCAATGGTTGTTAACATTGAAAAAGACACAACAGACATTATGTGCCTCTTGATGAAAGAAAAAAACACTACCTATAATTCCCTGAGGATAAGATCCACATCTAACAAGTGGGTTTGTTTTTGTTTTTGTTTTTTTTTGAAATGGAGTCTCCCTCTGTCGCCCAGGCTGGAGTGCAGTGGTGCGATCTCTGCTCACTGTAAGCTCCGCCTCCCGGGTTCACGCCATTCTTCTGCCTCAGCCTCCTGAGTAGCTGGGACTACAGGTGGGCCTGGCTAATTTTTTGTATTTTTAGTACAGATGGGGTTTCACTGTTAGCCAGGATGCCCTCGATCTCCTGACTTCATGATCCACCTGCCTCGGCCTCCCAAAGTGCTGTGATTACAGGCGTGAGCCACTGCGCCCAGCCGGTTTTTACTTTTTTTTTTTTTTTTTTGAGTCAGAGTCTCGCACTGTTGCCTGGGCTGGATAATGGCATGATCTCAGCTCACTGCAACCTCCACCTCCCAGGTTTAAGTGATTTTCCTGCCTCCGCCTCCCGAGTAGCTGGGATTACAGGTGCCCACCACCACACCTGGCTAATTTTTTTTGTATTTTTAGCAGAGACGGGGTTTCACTATGTTGTCCAGGCTGGTCTTGAACTTCTGACCTTGTGATCTGCCTGCCTCGGCCTCCAAAAGTGCCGGGATTAGAGGTGTGAGCCACCATGCCCGGCCATGATTGTTACTCTTTAGCACTGTGCCCAGGCTACTCAATAAATGCTAACCGAATTGAATATATAATAGAAAACAGAAAACACATCAGCCAATTCATAGTTTTTGGCTCTTAAATCTTGTGAATGGGCCGGGCACGGTGGCTCACACCTGTAATCCCAGCACTTTGGGAGGCCAAGGCTGGTGGATCACTTGAGGCCAGGCGTTCAGAACCAGTCTGGCTAACATAGCAAAACCCCATCTCTACTAAAAATACAAAAATTTAGCCAGGCGGCGCAGTGCGCAACTGTAATCCCAGCTACTTCGGAGGCTGAGGCACGAGAAGAACTTGAACCCTGGAGGTGGCGGTTGCAGTAAGCTGAGAATGTGCCCCTGCACTCCAGCCTGGGTGACAGAGCGAGACTTGGTCTCAAAAACAAAAAACAAAAACCTTGTGAATGATATTACCTAAACAAGAGTAAAATAGGAGCCGGGCGTGGTGGCTCACGCCTGTAATCCCAGCATTTTGGGAGGCCAAGGCTGGCAGATCACTTGAAGTCAGGAGATGGAGACAAACCTGGCCAACATGATAAAACCCCATTTTCATTAAAAACAAAAAAATTAGCCAGGTGTGGTGGCACACACCTGTAATCCCAGCTACTCGGGAGACTGCGGCAGGAGAACTGCTTGAACTTGGGAGGTGGAGGTTGCAGTGAGCTGAGATTGGGCCACTGTACTCCCGCCACCCAGGGCTCAAGAGCGAGCCTCTGTCTCAAAAAAAAATAATAATAATTAAAATAATAATAATTAATAATAATTAAAATAAAACAAAATGTATCGCTGGGTGTGGTGGGGTGTGCCTCTAATTACAGCTACTTGGAAGGCTGAGTGAGGCAGGAGAATTGCTTCAACACTGGAGGCGGAGATTGCAGTGAGCTGAGTGCCACTGCACTCCAGCCTGGAGCCTGGGCAATAAGAGTGAAAACTGTATCTCAAAACAACAACAACAACAACAACAACAACAAAACATTAAAGTGTTTTGTATTTTTGGCCAAGAATACAGTTCAAACGAAGCTTTTGTTACTCCTATTAAAGACACTTTGACACTTTTCTCTAATTCTCTGTCTAGGCACCTTAACATTGTATTATATCCACGTTAGCAGTCAGAGAAGACTCCTTACGCCAGGACCACCTGCGAGGCAGTACAAGGACTACAGAGAGATGGGCAAGGCCTGGTCCTACATTCTAGGAGTTACTGTCTAACATAAAGGACAAAATAGGTAGTACAATGGCTCAAGGTAAAATTAGGCAGGTCTGGAGAAAGGTAACATAACTAGGTGTGACAGAAAAATGCTTCATAAATGTGGAATTTGAATGGAACCCTGAAACATGAGCGGGACATTTAAAGGCAGAGTTTGACAGTGGGGGGCAGAGGGTGTATTCTATAGGGGAAGGGTTTGGATTTCTGGGTAAAATAAATACATGTAGGAATTATGAGTAAGAAAAAGAACTAGTTTAAAGCACAGGACAGAGGAGAGGGCAGTAAGACAGGTGAAAGATGTACTGGTTGCCCCCATAGTTTGGACAGTCTTGAATAACAAAATACCTCAGATGGCTGGCAAAGGAAAACCACTTACGCTTTCTGGGCAGAGAAGTAAAGATTCACTCATTTCACAAAGAACAGGACTTAATTTCCTCAAAAGGTGTGTCTCTATTTTTGCAAAAAACTGCTTGATGCACTTATCCACCCTTCTGGCTCACAAGGCCCTTCAGGCTCACCTGACACTATGATAACCTATTCAGATTTATGTCTTGCCCTCTAGCACTTTCCCCTTCAGTTAAGCTGTCTTTTCATCCAGACACAGTTCCCACTGTCATCTCCCTGTTTTCACTCTGTACTTTACGTCTGATCCACTCCTCTCAACACCAGCTCATCTTTGGCACAACAAAGCTTTCTGAGGTTCTTGTGGCCATTACTTTGCTCCAAATGTGTTCCTGATAAAATAAAGACACAGTTTAGCACTTAAAATTTTCTCAAAACGATCTATTTTCCCAGCTGGGTGTGAAAGCTCTTTAAGGGCAAAAGCCAGGCTTGAAGCAACATACATTTTTGGACAGATTCAGCAAACCCCACCATCTGCCTAGGGAAAAACAAGGCTCATGGTAAACTCCCGAGGTTGTTGAGTTGCCAGGGTGGTTTATTCTGCCACTACCTTCTTTCTTTCATTAGTCCCTTGTTCTCAACAAACAAGAAAAAAATACAACATCCAATGCAAAGGCCTCTTATTATGCTGTTCATGACAGTGGGGACAAATACAAAAAAATGTTACTGCAGAAGGTGGGGATCAAAGAACATTTGTAGAACGCTTTATAATTTGCCTATAAATTAAAAATGAGCAAAGTGCTAGCATTTTTATTATAAGATCTCATTTATACCTCTGATTGTAAAAGACTAAGCATGATCTTAACTATAATTAATTTTATATACTCAGTACTGTTCAGACAGATTACGTTTAGGATAGAAATTCTCTATGCTGGCACTATTCAATAGAAATATAATGCAAGCCACAAACATAAGCCACATTACATGCAATTTTAAGTAAAAAAATTTCATATTAAAAAGTTAAAAAATCCAGGTGAAATTAATTTTAGTAATCTATTTTGCTTAACCCGGTAGGTCCAAAATATCATTTCAAGGTTTAATCAATTTCAAAAATTGTTGGCTGGGCGCGGTGGCTCACGCCTGTAAACCCAGCACTTTGGGAAGCCAAGGCAGGTGGATCATGAGGTCAGGAGATCGAGACCATCCTGGCTAACATGGCGAAACCCCGTCTCCATGAAAAACACAAAAATTAGCTGGGCATGGTGTTGGGCGCCTGTAGTCCCAGATATTCAGGAGGCTGAGGCAGGAGAATGTTGTGAACCCAGGAGGCGGAGCTTGCAGTGAGCTGAGATCGCACCACTGTATTCCAGCCTGGCGACAGAGCGAGACTCCATCTCAAAAACAAACAACAACAACAAAAAAACCCAAAACAAACAAACAAAAAATTGTTATATTTGAGACACAGACTTGCTCTGTTGCCCAGACTGGAGTGAAATGGCAGGACCACAGCTCACTGTAACCTCCAATTTCTGGACTCCAGTGATCCTTCTGCCTCAGTCAACCGAGGAGCTAGGACTACAGTTCATGCCACCATACTCAACTAATTTCTTTTTTTTAGATGGGGTTTCCTCTGTTGCCCAGGCTGGAGTGCAGCAGAACGGTCACGGTTCACTGCAGCCTTGACTTCCTGGGCTCAGGTGATTTTTCCACCTCAGCCTCCAGCGGGTTCATGCCAAGCATCAGGCTAATTTTTTTGTATTTTTAGAAGTGGGGTTTCACCATGTTGCGCAGACTGGTCTCGAACTCCTGGGCTTCAGTGATCTGCCCACCTCAGCCTCCCAAAGTGCTGGGATTACAGGAATAAGTCACCATGACTGGCCTCTAATTTATTTATTTATTTATTTAAGACAGAGTCTTGCATTGTTGCCAACGCTGGAGTGCAGTGGCACAATCTCGGCTCACTGCAAGTTCTGCCTCCCAGGTTCACGCCATTCTCCTGCCTCAGCCTCCCGGGCAGTTGGGACTACAGGCGCCCGATACCACACCTGGCTAATTTTTTGTACTTTCAGTAGAGACGGGATTTCACCCTATTAGCCAGGATGGTCTCGATCTCCTGACCTTGTGCTCTGCCCACCTCGGCCTCCCAAAGTGCTGGGATTACGGGCGTAAGCCACCGTGCCTGGACATTTTTTTTTTTTAGAGGAAGTCTTGCTCTGTCGCCCAGGCTGGACTGCAGGGGCGTGATCTCGGCTCACTGCAAGCTCTGCCTCCCGGGTTCACGCCATTCTCCTGCCTCAGCCTCCTGAGTAGCTGGGACTACAGGAAACCAACACCACGCCCAGCTAATTTTGTTTTTGTATTTTTAGTAGAGACGGGGTTTCACCTTGTTAGGCAGGATGGTCTTGATCTCCCGACCTCATGATCTGCCCGCCTCAGCCTCCCAAAGTGCTGGGATTACAGGTGTGAGCCACCACGCCCAGCCTAATTTTTTTTTATTTTTTATTTTGTAAAGGTGAGCTCTCACTATGTTGCCCAGGCTGGTCTTGAACTCCCAGTCTCAAGTGACTGTCCCATCTTCGACTACCAAGGTGCTGGGATTACAGGTATGTGCCATCATGCCCAGCTATATTTTACATTTACAGCATATCTTAATCTGAACCAGTAAAACTCTAAATTCTCTTTTTTTTTTTTTTGAGACGGAGTCTTGCTCTGTTGCCCAGGCTGGAGTGCAGTGGCCGGATCTCAGCTCACTGCACGCTCCGCCTCCCGCGTTTACGCCATTCTCCTGCCTCAGCCTCCCAAGTAGCTGGGACTACAGGCTCCCGCTACCTCGCCCGGCTAGTTTTTTGTATTTTTTAGTAGAGACGGGGTTTCACCGTGTTAGCCAGGATGGTCTCGATCTCCTGACCTCGTGATCCGCCCATCTCGGCCTCCCAAAGTGCTGGGATTACAGGCTTGAGCCACCGCGCCCGGCCTAAAACTCTAAATTCTCAACAGCAACATGAGGCTAGGGGCTTCTGTACTGGACAGCACAGCTTTGTACTTGTGTTACTCAAAATATGGTCTGAGGACCAGCAGTACTGGCATAACCTTGGAGCTTCTTAGAAACACAGACCTTCAGGTCCCACCCTTGACCCACAGAATTAGATTTTGCAATTTAACATTATACTGTTTCCCCATTAAGATTTTTTTTTTTTCTTTTTGAGACGGAGTTTCACTCTTGTCGCCTAGGCTGGACTGCAATGGCACAATCTCGGCTCAATGCGACCTCTGACTCCTGGGTTCAAGCGATTCTCCTGCCTCAGCCTCCCAAGTAGCTGGGATTACAGGCATGCGCCACTATGCCTGGCTAGTTTTGTATTTTTATTAGTGACGGGGTTTCTCCATGTTGGTCAGGCTGGTCTCGAACTCCTGACCTCAGGTGATCCGCCTGCCTCAGCCTCCCAAAGTGCTGGGATTAAAGGCATGAGCCACCGTGCACGGCCCCAAGAAAAAAATTTTTTAAGAGTTTTTCAGTCCCTGAAGAGCCCCAAAAGTTAGTATTCCTGCAAAGGGAATGATAATCCAATTGTCTGGAGCTAGGGAACAGACAAAAAGTCCAATTTACTTCAGAGTGACATTCTCAGAAAATGTACCAAAGTACAAAAAATTCAGATGCTGTCAATGTAAATGTGGTGACCCTGCCAGAGTCACTACATAATCCCAGACTATTTAAATATTCTCAATAATAAAATCGGTGGAGGAAAAACAATCTTTGGGGTCTCCAGGATTTTGTAGCACAATTTGATGCTACAACTTGAAGATGATGGAAAAAAATTCCATCTTGTCTCTGGTGTTAACCTGAAAACTTAAAATGTAAACAGGCATGGCAGGGTGGCTCATGCCTGTAATCCCAGCACTTTGGGAGGCCGAGGTGGGCGGATCACCTGAGGTCAGGAGTTCGAGACCAGCCTGACCAACATGGTGAAACCCCATCTCTACTAAAAGTACAAAAATTAGCCAGGCGTGGTGGCAGCCGCCGACAGTCCCAGCTATTCAGGAGGCTGAGGCAGGAGAATCGCATGAACCTGGGAGGCAGAGATTGCACTGAGCCGAGATTAGGCCACTGCACTCCAGCCTGAGCGACACAGTGAGATTCCACCTCAAAAAAAAAAAAAAAAAGAAAAGAAAAAAATTGCTTGTAAACAACCAAGTCCAACCCAAAAAAGGTCACAGAATTATAAACCAGGTAGAAACAGAAGTGGTACAAAAGATACAAATTGAAACCAACTGTGCTTTCAAAGAGCTGAGCTGACAAGAGTATTGTCTTGCTGAAAAAAACACACGTGGCATAAAGTCCACAAAACAACAGCATCTACTCAGGTCTTAAAGCAATAACTTCTATTTTTAATAGAGAAAAATCAGACACAAAGTAGCAAGCCATCAGCCTCTCAATACACTGCTTAGAAATCTCAGTGCATCCTCGAGGTCAGAAGTTCAAGACCATCCTGGCTAACACGATGAAACCCTGTCTCTACTAGAAATACAAAAACAAAATTAGCCAGGCATGGTGGCAGGTGCCTGTAGGCCCAGCTACTGGGGAGGCTGAGGTGGGAGAATGGCGTGAACCCGAGAGGTGGAGCTTGCAGTGAGCTGAGATTGTGCGACTGCACTCCAGCCTGGGCAACAGAGCGAGACTCTGTCTCAAAAAAAAAAAAAAAAAAACCAGAAAACTCAGTGCATCCCATCAACCAGTGGATCCCTCTTTTTACTTAACTTCTTTTACTTTCTTTCCAGAGGATGGGAGTCTCTCCTCTGAATCAGTAAGTAACCAATAGGCTGGACCAGGTCACTCTCCCCACTCCCTGGGGACTGTGCTTCTAGTTGCCTCTCCCGACACTAGCAGCTCCAATCCATCTCCTCCCTTTCTTTATTGCTTTCAAATACTCAGTTCCTCTTAGCACAAAACATACCCACTCACTCTAATTCCTACATATTTTTCGGCTCTATCCTTGCCTGAGTTGCCCATGCCTTCTAGGTTTTGTCAAATCTTTCTTTGGGGACCAATACCACCACCAAAAATAAGTTTATATCAATCAAAACAGTTTTTACTTACTTACAAGACACAATTTTTTTCCTCCAGATTACAAAAATCACCTAATATTCTGATGCTGTTTTCTCAGCTATTCAATTAAAGGTACATATTTTTTATATATATGAAATCATATTATATATAGAATTTATATACACTTCTATATATGGCTTTGCTCTCCTATCTTAAAAATCTGTCCTTACGACTAGGTGTGATGGTTCAAGCCTGTAATCCCATCACTTTGGGAAGCTGAGGTAGATCACTTGAGCCTAGGAGTTCAAGCCTAGCACGGGCAACATAGGGAGACCCCATCTCTAAAAATAAATTAAAAAAAAACACACATTAGCCAGGCTGGGCATGGTGGCTCACACCTATAATCCCAGGACTTTGGGAGGCTGAGATGGGCAGATCCCTTAAGTCCAGGAGTTCTAGACTAGCTTGGGCAACGTGGTGAAACACCATCTCTACAAAATATAGCCAGGCATGGTGGTGCATGCCTGTAGCCCCAGCTACTTGGGAAGCTGAAGCAGGAGGATCATTTCAGCCCAGGATGCAGAGGTTGCAGTGACCTGAGATCACACCATTGAACTCCAACCTGGGCATGAGACCCCCTGTTCCTCAAAAATAAAATAAATCAAAAAATATAATAAATTTAAATATCCGTCCTTATTAAAAAGGACTCAACTCCCTCCTTAGCCCTCTATGGCCCCTTCGTTTGGCCCACAGGTACCATCCATCAAGAACCACCAAAGCCAACCCAAATGCCTTTCCTTCATCCTTAATCTCAGTGTCTCTGGCATGTGACAAGATGAAACTCATCTTCTTCCTTCATAAGCCTCTTTCCTCCCTTAGATCCCTTCCTTTGTCTCTGAGCACTTTTCACCAGCCTCCCTGAGTACACCAAGGCTCTGTAGCCGCCCACTGCACTAGCCTTTTAACTTCCACTGTTTCTACACAGAGGTCTTTCCAATCCATATCTGCAATCCAAGTTTCACTGTCTAAAGGATCTCTCTATTAATGTTGGCTGTCACCTTCAACTCAATGGCACTGGACAGGGAATACAAAGAAACTCCAGTATACCCAATCCATTATTAACCAACTAAATGAGCTTGGCAAAGTGGGTGGGTTAGTCATCCAGACTGCGATATCACCATAAAATGGAGCTCCTAAGACCAGATCCTTATTGCGTTTCTCTGTCATCTAGGTGAAAAACTGAAGCTTAGATAAAAAAAGTTTTATTATTCGGTCAATTTCTGTGTTGAGGATAAACAGGAGGTTCCTCCAGACTGAGGAAGAAATATCCAAGCAATAGGGGATGAGGGGCTAAAAGGAAGGAAAACTGGCATCTTAATGCTTCTCTGCCCCTACTGACTGGTGAGTGTGAGGATGCAAGGGCCCAGGTGCCAACACAGAGACCCCAGAGGCCTGTATCCTTGGGGAGCATGGATCAGCCCTTCCTTCTCTTGCTTCAGCCACTTTTTCTTTTTTTGAGACAGTCTTGCTCTGTCGCCCAGGCTGGAATGCAGTGGCGCGACCTCGGCTCACTGCAACCTCTGCCTCCCAGGTTCAAGCGATTCTCTTGCCTCAGCCTCCTGAGTAGCTAGGACTACAGGCGCGCGCCACCAGGCCCAGCTAGGTTTTATATTTTTAGTAGGGACAAGGTTTCACCATGTTGGCCAGGATGGTCTCAATCTTGTGACCTCATGATCCACTCACCTTGGCCTCCCAAAATGCTGGGATTACAGATGTGAGCCACCGCACCCAGCCAATTTTTTGTATTTTTAGTAGAGATGGGGTTTCATCATGTTAGCCAGGCTGGTCTCGATCTCCTGATCTCGTGATCCGCCCGCCTCGGCCTCTCAAAGTGCTGGAATTACCGGCATGAGCCACCACATCCGGCCGCTTCAGCTACTTCTTAGCTAGCTCTATGTTGCTTAAATCTTGCCCACGTAAAACTCCCCTCAACCCCATTGCACGATTTAGTATCTGTCATCTCTTTTTTCCTACCACGCTCAACTTTACACTTGCTGTCTCTAATTCTTTACTTACTTTCCACTCACCAGTTTGGTTTCTGCTCCCCAATACTCTACGAAGCTGCTCTAAGGCCAGCAATGGCCTTTAATTGGTAAATCCGCCGAGGCTTTTCTGTCCTTATCTGACTTGACCTGTCTGTGGAATTCAGCATTCTAGTCTAGGCTTTATCCCAGAATTATGCCAGACCATCAGAAAGCTGGGTATACTTGGGCCACATGGCCTTATCCCCTACAGAATTGCTTTTACCGAGTTTCACTTTGGCATCATGCCTTAGCTTACACTAAAGGACATGTGGGAGAAATTGCACTGGGAGTTAAATACCTAGAAAAGCTTTTCTTCAAGGGAATTTTTTTTCTTTCATTGTGAAACCTAAGTAACAGGATCATATTGCCATTTTTTTAGCTGGCTACATCTTGATTAATTTTTTGCCTCTCAAACTATGTAATACTAACTTTCTGGCCGGGCGTGGTGGCTCAAGCCTGTAATCCCAGCACTTTGGGAGGCGGAGACGGGCGGATCACGAGGTCAGGAGATCGAGACCACCCTGGCTAATATGGTGAAACCCCGTCTCTAATAGAAAATACAAAAAACTAGCCGGGCGACGATGCGGGCGCCTGTAGTCCCAGCTACTCGGGAGGCTGAGACAGGAGAATGGCGTGAACCCGGGAGGCGGAGCTTGCAGTGAGCTGAGATCCCGCCACTGCACTCCAGCCTGGGCGGCAGAGCAAGACTCCATCTCAAAAAAAAAAAAAAAAAAAAAAAAATACTAACTTTCTATTATAATTTGTATTTTCTGGTTTATTTGTATCATTTATTATCTGTATTTCCCACATATTTCTTCAAGTTCTTTCTGGAACAAGGTGGGCTATAAACTTGAAAGTGTATATACGTATCTATTCAATAAACAGAAACTACTGAAATGCAGGAAAACATAGAGAAGATAAAAACATACAGGAAAAAGAATAACATGAACTGAAAACATGCAGGGTCTATCTGAAGATTATAAAACGCTTCCATTGGCCAGGTGCAGTGGCTCATGCCTGATTGCTAGGACTTTGAGGGCTGAGGAAAGTGGATTGCTTGAGCACAGCCTGGGCAACACAGTAGGACACCATCTCTACAAAAACTTTTAAAAATTAGTCAGGTGTGATGGTGCATGCCTGTAGTCCCAGTTACCTGGAGGCTAAGCTGGGAGGATCACTTGAGCCCAGGAGGTTAAGGCTACAGTAAGTAGTGATCATGCCTCTGCACTCTGGCTTGGGCAATAAAATGAGACACGGTCTAACGGTCTAAAAAAAACTAAGAAAAACAAAAACAAAAAGAAAACAACCCTTTCCCTCCAGGCCCAAACTCCTCCAGGAGGCATTTAAAAAACCTCACTAAGTAAGGACACTATTATCTATATCCATAAAGCCACATAATTCATATAATGTGGTACTGTTACTACTATAAGCAGACAATTTAAATAGAAGAGAGAATCCAGAAACAAACCCTAGCAAATAAAAAGCTGTCATTTTAAATCAGTAGGGAAAAGAGAAATACCACAAAAAAGGTATCAGAAAAACAGTTAACTATTTGGAAAAAAACTGAGTTATCTTTAATCCATTTGGAATATATCTGTTGTATGAAACAAAGCAGCATTGGCAGGGCCAGGCATGGTGGCTCACGCCAGTAATCCCAGTACTTTAGGAGGCCAAGGCGGGTGGATAACAAGGTCAGAAGTTCAAGATCAGCCTGGCCAACATGGTGAAACCCTGTCTCTACTAAACATACAGAAAATAACCCGGCATAGTGGTGGGTGCCTGTAATCCCAACTACTCAGGAGGCTGAGGCAGAGAATTGCTTGAACCCAGCAGGTGGAGGTTGCAGTGAGCCGAGATCGTGCCACCATACTCCAGCCTGGGTCACAGAGCGAGACTCTGTCTCAGAGAAGAAAAAAAGCATTCGTGGCAAGGTACGGAGACTCACGCCTGTAATCGCAACACTCAGAGGCCAAGGCTGGCAGATCGCTTGAGCCCAGGAGTTTGAGACTGGCCTGGAAAATATGGAGATACTCCATCTCTACTAAAAATACAAAAAGTCAGCTGGGCATGGTGGTGTGCGCCTGTGGTCTCAGCTACTCAGGAGGCTGAGGTGGGAGGATCTCCTGAACCTGGGGAGGCTGAGGCTCCCATGATTGTGCCACTGTACTCCAACCTGTGTGGCAGAGTGAGACCTTGTCTCAAAATGAAACAAAACAAACAAAAACACACATAAAACTTAAAAAAGAAAAAGGTGAACAGCTTTCTAAAAATGAGGAAGGCTTTGTGTTTAGAAGCATAAGTAATAGGAGAAATCAGAGGAAATGACGGAGATTTTAAGCACCATAAAATAAAAAAAAATTCCAGGCCGGGCACAGTGGTTCACACCTGTAATCCCAGCACTTTGGGAGGCCAAGGTCAGGAGTTCAAGATCAGTCTGGCCAACATGGTGAAACCCCATCTCTACTAAAAATACAAAATATTATCCAGGTATGGTGGCATGTGCCTGTAATCCCAGCTACTCAGGGAGGCTGAGCCAGGGGAATTGCTTGAACCAGGGAGGTGGAGGTTGCAGTGAGCCGCGATCATGCCACTGCATTCCAGCCTGGGTGACAGCGAGACTCTGTCTCTAAATAAAATAAAATAAAACAAAATAAAAATAAAATTATATATGACAAAAACATATTGAACAAAAACTAAAAAGAAAATGGCCAATCAGGAAAAAAACATCTGCAACATCTATGACAATGGATTAACTACTTTTTATCACATATATAACTGTAAAATTTACAATGAAAAGATGAACACTGAAAGAAAAAGTTGGGCAAAGGACACAAATAGATGACTGAAAACACACAAATGGCAGATGAATAAAAAACCAAATCTCATTAATAGTAAAAGAAATGCCAATTAAAATAATGTGACAGCATTTGCCTCTGTTAAACTGCTATGGCTGTTTTGAAAGATACTCCCCAGACTGGGCATGGTGGCTCATGCCTGTAATCCCAGCACTTTGGGAGGCCAAGGCGGGTGGATCATGAGGTCAGTAGATCGAGACCATCCTGACCAAGATGGTGAAACTCTGTCTCTACTAAAAATACAAACATTAGCTGGGCGTGGTGGTGTGTGCCTATAGTCCCAGCTACTCAGGAGGCTGAGGCAGGAGAATCACTTGAACCCAGGAAGCGAGGTTGCAGTGAGCCGAGTCTGTGTCACTGCACTCCAGCCTGGCGACAGAGAGAGACTCTGTCTAAAAAAAAAAAAAAAAAAAAAGGAAAAGAAAAAAAAGAAAGATACTCTCCAATGTTGGCCTTGGTGCAGTGAAACCAGCACAATTCTACTGAAGGTAATTGGTAGTGTGAATCAGAGACATTAAAAATAGTGCATTATAATACATAATATGGAGAAAATGTTTGTTCTGTATTTAAAAAGGGAGGGCGGACAGGAGAGGCAGAATGGAATAACTGTTAAGAGTCAGACGTGCATCCCAATTCTGGTTTTTCTAATTAGCAGTGTGATCTGGAGTGAGATATGCTACCTTCTCGCTGCAGTTTTCTTTTCTATAAAATAAGGAAATGGCACCCATTTCACAGGCTATCATAAAAACCCAATGAAACAACACATGCATAGTGCCAGCTGTCATCCTCTGCATCCTTATAGGCCAGCCAAGAAGCCATTCAACATGGTTAACACAACAATATATGCTTTTTCGGTGGCTTAGATTTCTAATTAGATTCATAGAATCTAATCTTATCTGAACCTTTGATAAATTTTCCCCACAAAAATGACTTCTCTGATAAAGTACTGGATTTCTGTGGGATGAAGGTATCATTATCAGTCAGTTGACAGAAGCTGGTGACTAACTAAATCCAGGAATGGAGGAGAAAGAGTAAAAAAGAAACAGAACAAGCCTGGCATGGTGGTTTGTACCTATAGTTCCAGCTACTTGAGAAGCTGAGGCAGGAGGATGGCTTGAGCCCAGGAGTTTGAGGTGAGTCAAAGGAAGGGTGGGGGAGGGTGGTAGGAAGAGACAGAACAGCTTTGCAGGCTGGCCAGTCTTGTTCTGTCCAGAATATTGATGCCACATTAAAATTCCCTGAAATGAGGCTCAAAAATTCCAAAAATTCATGACTGGTGATGCCTACTGAATCAGGTCCAAATTCTCCATCTTAGCTCCCAGAGCTCTGTACAATTTGTTCCCATTCCCTTCCACCCACCCAACCTCACCTTTGACTATTTCCTGCTGGGCATCTTCCGTATCAGTATCTGCTGTCTTGTCCCTTCCCAGCTCAAGTCACTTTCTAAATCAAAGTCATCTCAACCTTGACCAGTGCAAACTGACCACAAGTTTTAACTGTAGCATAATGTTTTACGTGTTTTTCCCCACAGTATTAGCTTTTTAAGGGCAGTAACTATGCCTTTTATTTCTGTAGTCTTATAGCAATGAATACAAAACAGTGTTAGACAAACAGGAATTATCAGTGACTTTGTCAGGTGAAACAGGTATAAATGGTTCCTGCATAGGACAAGAACAGGAAGGGAACATGGAAAAACAAAACAATGTTTATATGCTAAGTGAAAGCCTAAGTATATGAATTTACCTTTATTGCTCTCTTTGCATCACTATTTTTTTAGTGATGCAAAGTTTAGCAACTTTGAAAGACCAAGTTTCATTATGTTGCCCAGGCTGTTCTCAAACCCCTGGGCTCAAGGGATCCTCCCACCTCAGCCCCCACAAAATGCTGGTAATATAGGCATGAGCCACTGCACCTAGCCTGTGTCAATTCTTACACTTTTTTTTTTTTTTTTTGAGACAAGGTCCCACCCTGTCACTCAGGTTGGAGTGCAGTGGCACAATTATGGCTCACTACAGCATTGACATCCTGGGTTCAAGTGATCCTCCCACCTCAGCCTCTCAAGTAGCTGGGACTACAGGCATGTGCCACCATACTTGGCTCATTTTAGTTTACAGAGATGGGGTCTCACTGAATTGCCTAGGCTGGTCTCCTAAGCTCAAGTTATCCTTCCACCTTGGCCCCCTAAAGTGCTGGGATTACAGGCATGAACCACCATGCTCAGTCTGTGTCACTTCTTTTTTTTTTTTTTTTTTTTGAGACGGAGTCTCGCTCTGTCGCCCGGGCTGAAGTGCAGTGGCCGGATCTCAGCTCACTGCAAGCTCCGCCTCCCGGGTTTTACGCCATTCTCCTGCCTCAGCCTCCCGAGTAGCTGGGACTACAGGCACCCGCCACCTCGCCCGGCTAGTTTTTTGTATTTTTCAGTAGAGACGGGGTTTCACCGGGTTAGCCAGAATGGTCTCAATCTCCTGACCTCGTGATCCGCCCGTCTCGGCCTCCCAAAGTGCTGGGATTACAGGCTTGAGCCACCGCGCCCGGCCTGTGTCACTTCTTAATAGAGAAAAATAAAACTTCCCAAAAACACAACTACAGGTTAGATTTTTAAAAATCCTGCCATGTAAAAATGGAGGCTAACTGTGAATACACTAATTTTTGAAGACCTTAAGGTTTAGTAATTTATCACCTATGATTATGACTACATAGCAAACATGTCACACAATTTCCAAAAGAAAACAACCAAAATAACTTTTTTTTATTTTTAGACGGAGTCTCGCTCTTACCCAGGCTGGAGTGCAGTGGCGCGATCTCGGCTCACTGCAAGCTCTGCCTCCCGGGTTCACACTGTTCTCCTGCCTCAGCCTCCTGAGTAGCTGGGACCACAGGCGCCCGTCACCACGCCCAGCTAATTTTTTGTATTTTTAGTAGAGACAGGGTTTCACCGTGTTAGCTAGGATGGTCTCGATCTCCTGACCTCGTGATCCGCCCGCCTCGGCCTCCCAAAGTGCTGGGATTACAGGCGTGAGTCACTGCACCCGGCCCAAAATAACCTTTTATACTCACCACTGTAGAGTTTAGTCAGTTAAGTAGACTGGTTATTATACTAGGAATAATCCATGTGTACTGAGAATAAGACAGTAGAGAAGAATGATTTCCAGCAGTCTATTTTATAACTAAACCCACAACTTTTTAATATACTACTTACTATCCATTATAACGGGCAACTGATGGCTAAAATCCCCAATTTATTTCCTGGGGAGATCAGAAGTCTATCTGCATTCTCTTGGTAAGAAACACATTAGCAGCTCTAAGACCCCATGAACTTTCACAAGCCACAGAAATTCTGAAAGTCAACCTGAAGGGCACCTAACAAATGGCCTAACAGAGATTGACAGCAACCCTCAGACATCATGAGAAGGCAAAGAACACACAGTCACAAAAAAGAATGAAATAATGTCCTTTATAGCAACACAGATGCGGCTGGAGGTCATTATCCTAAGCGAATTAAGGCAGAACAGAAAACCAAATACCTCATGTTCTCACATTTAAGTGGAAGCTACACACTGGGTACACGTGGACATAAACATAACAAAAGACCTTAGGGACTAGGAGGGGGAGGGAGAAAACAGGGTAAGGGCTGAAAAACTAATTATTGGGTACTATGCACATTACCTGGGTGATGAGAACAACTGTACCCCCAAACTTCAGTATCACACAACATACCCACGTACACAAAAAAACTTGGACATGTACCCCAAATCTAAAGTAAAAGCTGAAACTGTAAAAAATTTTAAGAGAACAGAAGATACCTTGCAGCTTTCTCTTTACATGTATAAAATATATATTTAAAATATTAAAATATAAAATATATATACAAATATATAACTATAACATATATTAAAATATAAATATATAGATATAAAATTTATATTTAAAATGTATACATATATATATAATTTTTTTTCCAGACAGAGTTTCACTCTGTCACCCAGGCTGGAATGCAGTGGCGCCATCTTGGCTCACTGCAGCCTCCCGGGTTCAACCGATTCTCCTGCCTCAGCCTCCTGAGTAGCTGGGGCTACAGGTGCATGCCACTGTGCCCGGCTAATTTTTGTATTTTTAGTAGAGATGGGGTTTCACCATGTTGCCAGGCTGGTCTCAAACTCCTGAGCTCAAGTGATCCACCCGCCTCAGCCTCCCAAAGTGCTGGGACTACTGATGTTGAGCCACCACGCCTGACCTCTGTATGTATCTTTTTTTGATACTGTTGTTTTTGAGACAGAGTCTCACTCTGTTGCCCAGGTTGGAGTGCAGTGGCATGATCTCAGCAGTTCACTGCAACTTCCGCCTCCAGGGCTCAAATGATTCTAATGTCTCAGCCTCCCGAGTAGCTGGGACTACAGGCGCATGCCACCTTGCCAACTAATTGTTATATTTTTAGTAGAGACAGGGTTTCACCATATTGGTCAGAATGGTCTCAAACTTCTGAGCTCTGGTGATCCACCTGCCTCAGCCTCCTAAATTGCTGGGATTACAGGCATGAGCCACCGTGCCTGGCCTTATTTATTTATTTTTTTAAGACAGATTCTTGCTCTGCCACCCAGGCTGGAGTGCAGTGGCACAATCCCAGCCACTGCAACCTCCGCCTCCAGGGTTCAAGCAATTCTCCTGCCTCAGCCTTCCGAGCAGCTGGGCTTACAGGCGTGCACCACTATGCCCAGCAAATTTTTGTGTTTTTAGTAGAGAGAGGGTTTCACTATGTTGGCCAGGCTGGTCTCAAACTCCTGAACTCAGGTGATCTGCATGCCTTGCCCTCCCAAAGTTCTGCGATTACAAGTGTGAGCCACAGTGGTCAGTCAATATATCTTTAAATTAGAAAAATGCTGACTGAAAAGCTTAGTCTGATATTCTGACTATAGAGAATGTTAAATGACGTTAGGACAGGGAGGGAAAAAAAGCAATTATAAGTAATCAGGTCGGGCACAGTGGCTCACACCTATAATCCCAGCACTTGGGGCAGCAGAGCCAAGAGAATCATTTGAACCCAGAAGTTCAAGACCAGACTGAGCAACACAGTGAGACCTTATCGCTACTAAAAATTTTTTAAAAAATTAGCCAGGTATGATGGCATCCATCCATTGTCCCAGTTATTCATGTCCGGCTAATATTTGTATTTTTAGTAGAGACAGCCTTTCGCCATGTTGGCCACGCTAGGCTTGAGCTTCTGACCTTAGGTGATCTACCCGCCTTAGCCTCCCAAAGTGCTGGGATTATAGGTGTGAGCCACCATGCCTGGCTGGCCACTGTGCCTGGCCAATTTTTAAAAGAACAGTTAGGGCTTTTTGTATGTGTGTGTGTGTAGAAATAATTAAAAGGGAAATAAAAATGCTTCTCGTAAGTTAAAAAACAAACAAAAAAAAAAGTTGAGCATTCTAGTATTTTGTTAACAATCTCCCCTCCCATTTGTTAATATTAAAGGATTCAGTATTCTAACAGCTACTTGAAGAAAGCCCACTTAAGCTTTGAATCTAGGAAATATATACTAATAAAATATTTGTAATGGCAACAGTGAAACTAGTATGGGAGGAGCGGAAAAAGGAGTTTCTTTGCTACACAGAATAATAAAGGCTAGACAATAATTCTTTCACCAAAAGGTGGCTGATGCTGCTATAGAGAGGAACTCTCTCTTAAAAAAAAAAAAAAAAAAAAAAAAGGTCCAGCTGGGCGTGGTGGCTCACGCCTGTAATTCCAGCACTTTCGGAGGCCGAGGCGGGTGGATCACGTAGTCAGAAGATCGAGGCCATCCTGGCTAACACTGTGAAACCCCGTCTCTACTAAAAAATACAAAACAAAATTAGCTGGGCATGGTGGCGGGCGCCTGTGGTCCCAGTTACTCGGAAGACTGAGGCAGGAGAATGCCGTGAACCCGGGAGGCGGAGCTTGCAGTGACCCAAGATCGCGCCACTGCACTCCAGCCTGGGCGACAGAGCAGGACTCTGTCTTAAAAAAAGAAAAAAAAAAAAAGGTCTAACTGTTCTTTTTCTTCTTGTTTTTTTTGAGACAGAGTTTCGCTCTTGTTGCCCAGTCTGGAGTGCAATGGCGCCATCTTGGCTCACTGCAATGGTCCCCTCCCGGGTTCAAATGATTCTCCTGTCTCAGCCTCCTGAGTAGCTGGGACTACAGATGCCCACCATCATCCCAGGCTAATTTTTGGATTTTTAGTAGAGATAGGGTTTCACTATGTTGGCCAAGCTGGTCTCGAACTCCTGACCTCAGGTGATCCATCCACCTCGGTCTCCTGAAATGCTGGGATTACAGGTGTGAGCCACCACGTCCCAGCTCTTTTTCAAGTTAATGGAAGAAATGGGGTATTAGGTGTTGAAGTGTCATTTGGGGCTGGAGGCATGGAAGGGAAAGAGTGTACGAGCATATGTACTGGGGACAGTCTTCAATCAGTCCTGTGGCAAAGCTGACTCCCAGATAAGCTTTGTCTTCTACACAGGGTTCAGTTCTTAGGGAGCTCCTTGTCTGGCAGGCAGAAAGAACAAATAGCAGCTATAGAGTGTAATGACTACTATAACAAGGGTTAACATACTTCCTACCACCCTGGCAAAAAGGATGACCTCAGTGGGTGAAGGGCTTTAAGGAGAGGAATTGCTACAGCTGGATATTAAAGGATGAGATGGACTTTGCCTAACTAACTACAGAACAGGTGAAAAGTATATAACAAAAACTTAAATACGTATAGAATTAGACCAATTCTGTGCAGAAGAAATTTAATGTAACTGAGTGGAACTGTATTAAGCCATCTCAATATAATTATTAATCTTTTTTTAAAAGGTGGGGTCTTGCTCTGTCTCCTAGACTGGAATGAGCACAGTGGTACAATCGTAGCTTGCCACAGCCTTGAACTCCTGGGATCAAGTGCTTCTCTTGCCTCAGCCTCCTGGGTAGTTGGGACACTACAGGCACGCACCACTGCACCCTGCTATTTTATTATTATTATTTTGTAGAGGTAGGGTCTTGCTTTGTTGCCCCAGCTGGTCTTGAGCTTCTGGCTTCAAACAATCCTCCTGCCTCAGCCTCCCAACGTGTTGGGATTATAGGCATGAGCCATTACATCCAGGCCTCTTGAGGCTGGGCACGGTGGCTCACACCCGTAATCCCAGCATGTTGGGAGGCCAAGGCCAGTGGATCACTTGAGGTTAGGAGTCTGAGACCAGCCTGGCCAACATGGCAAAACCTTGTCTCTATTAAAAAAATACAAAAATTAGCTGGCTGTGGTGGCGTGTGCCTGTAATCTTAGCTACCTGGGAGGCTGATACATGAGAATCGCTTGAACCCAGGAGGTGGAGGTTGCAGTGAGCTGAGTTCACACTACTGCACTCTAGTCTGGGGTACAGAGTGAGAATCTGTCTCCAAAAAAAAAAAAATTATTTTGATGTGGTTTCAGAGATCATGTTCTAGCCTAGCCCTCTGTTAAGGGTAGCCTGTTTATTTCACTTATTTAACATTTATACATGAAACCAAAGATAATCCTCATCTGTGTTGACCCTGGTGCCATAGTACCAACAGAAGGCTGTCTCCCAAGCACATGCTGTCCTCTCTCTGCTCTCCATAGCCCAAATGACATTTTTGCTGGTGTAGAGTAACCTAAGCTTCACTTCTTGTTCTCCCAATAAGAGACTATGCTAGAGACCACCAGCTCCCTCCTTGCCACACTGCAGACCCATATCCCTGGAAGTAGCTCTGAGTTAGACTGTCTTTGGAGCAGCCCTACAGTCTTTTCATCACTTGGAATATGAGAAAGACTGAGGATCTACAGCAAGTCTATCACCTTGAATAAATATGCTACAAAATAGGAACAAATTACACATACATAACGCAGGATTTACACAACACCTAACAGGTACTTCTATGAATTTTGGACAGATGCTGCCTGAGCAATGATTCCCAAACCTACTCTACTATCAGAATATTCTGAATATTCTACTATCAGAATATTCTGGTGAGCTTTAAAAAATATAGATCCCGGCTGGACGCGGTGGCTCATCCCTGCAATCCCAGCACTTTGGGAGACCAAGACAGGTGAATTACTGGAGGTCAGGAGTTCGAGACCAGCCTGGTCAACATGGTAAAACCCCATCTCTACTAAAAGTACAAAATTAGCCTGGTATGGTGGTGCACACCTGTAATCCCAGGTACTCAGGAGGCTGAGTCAGGAGAATCACTTGAACCTGGGAGGTGGAGGCTGCAGTGAGCCAAGATTGCGCTACTGCATTCCAGCCTGGGTGACTCTGTCTCAAAACAAAACAAACAACAACAACAAAAAACTACAAAGCCTATCTCAAAACTAATATAATCCTCACATAAGCAATAATAGAATGTATGACTCAATGACTAAGTCTTTTGTGTTTTTCCCCTTTTGTGGAGAATGGGGTGTTATGTCGCCCAGGCAGGTCTTGAACTCCTGGGCTCAAGCTATCCTCCTGCCTCTGCCTCCCTAAGTGCTGGTATCACAGACATGAGCCACTGTGCCTGGCAGAGTAAGCCTTGAAGTTTCACTTCTATTGTGGGTACAACCAATATTTAACACAATCTCTAGGTAGTAAGGACAATCTCTAGGCATGGAAGAAGGGAAAAAAAAAAAAGCTGCAGAAATGGGCACACATGATAGGGTGAACTGTCGTGGTTTTTATTTTTATAAATAAAAATATCTCTGTAACCCAGGACTCACTCATGAAGGTTACTTAGGAAAACCAAGACAACTTTTATTTGGTAAAGGGGTTCGCCTGTAAAGTTAACATTAAATCAGAAGCTAACAGTTTAAATACAACAATGGACACTTGTACCAAATACCAACGTGGTAATAATAAATAGCAATATAATGTCTTCGACAACAATCAAGAAAGTTATTGGCTGGGCAGGGTGGCTCACGCCTACCATCCCAGCACTGCAGGATGCCAAGGCAGGAGGATTGCTTGCGCCCAGAATTTTGAGGCTGCAGCAAGCTGTGATCATGCCAGCCTGAGCAACAGAGCGAGACTCTGTCTCAAAAAAAAAGAAAAAGAAACAAAAAAATTTTAACAGTTACCCCCCTCAAATGACATATTTAGCAAGTAGCAGGCCAGGCACAGTGGCTCACACCTGTAATCCCAAGAGATGGGGACCAGCCTAAGCAACATGGCAAAATCTCATCTCTACAAAAAGATACAAAAACTAGTCAAGCATGGATGGTGCGGGCCTGCAGTCCCAGCTACAGTCCCAGCTACTCAGGAGGCGGAGGTGGGAGGACTGCAGGTGCCCAGGAGCCAGAGGTTGCAGTGAGCTGAGATTGAGCCACTGCACTCCAGCCTGGACAAGAAAGTGAGACTCTGTCTCAAAAAACAAAACAAAACAACAAAAGAGTATAGCAGCATAGAATATGGATAATAAAGTATTACTGAATAGCTACGAAGAATAAAAGAGGCTGAAAAAACAAAAAAGATATACATGTAGAAGTTTAAACAACAAAAGAAACAAAATATTGCTTCGTTTGTTTTTTTCGAGACACAGTCTGGAACCTCCACTTCCCAGGGGGTTCAAGCAATTCTTGTACCTCAGCCTCCCTAGTAGCTGGAGCTGGGACTACAGGGGCCATGCCCAGGAAATTTTTTGTTTGTTTGTTTTTGAGACGGAGTCTCACTCTGTCACCCAGGCTGGAGTGCAGTGGCATGATCTCGGCTCACTGTAACCTCCGCCTCCCGGGTTCAAGCAATTCTCTGCCTCAGCCTCCTGAGTAGCTAGGATTACAGGCACTCAACACCATGCCCGGCTAATTTTGTTGTATTTTTAGTAGAGACAGGACTTCACCATCTTGGCCAGGCTGGTCTCAAACTCCTGACCTTGTGATCCACCTGCCTCGGCCTTCCAAAGTGCTGGGATTACAGGCATTAGCCACCACGCCCAGCCTAATTTTTGTACTTTTGGTAGAAATGGGGTTTTGCAATGTTGGCCAGACTGTTGTAAAACTCCTGGCCTCAAGTGATCCACCTGCCTCGGCCTCCCAAAGTGCTGGAATTATAGGTGTAAGCCACCGCACCCAGCCTCAAAATGTTACTTTGAACCAAGATGATTAAAACAAATAATTTGTCAATTTGGTTACTTCTTAGAAATACTGAAACAAACATGTATAGGAAACAAAAAAATGCGGACAATACCATAACCAAGAAATTGCATAGGGATAGGGTGGGGGGCAGGGAGGGTTATATATTTATATATACCCGAAAGACACAATAAAGACAGGAAGAAACAAATACTTTGTTGGACAGGGAAAAAAAATTACAAACCAAGAGTCACTATTATTTTATACTCTCAACATAACCTTAAAAATTATTAAATAGGAGTAGAAAGGTATGAGATAGAAAAGTTCTGCGTCATACCTCTGTAAATGTAAAATATCTTCTACCTGCTTTATAATATGTGATAGTGACCATGCTAGTCCAGAGATTTGTTATATTAGAGTTTATTTAAGCAAATAAACAAAAAGTAGTGGTTGGAATAATTAAAAATTTTCAGTGGTCTAAGTGCACTGTATTAAAAACAGAAGTGCTGGCCGGGTGTGGTGGCTCAAGCCTGAAATCCCAGCACTTTGGGAGGCCGAGACAGGCGGATTACGAGGTCAGGAGATCAAGACCATCCTGGCTAACACAGTGAAACCCCATCTCTACTAAAAAATACAAAAAACTAGCTGAGCGAGGTGGCGGGCGCCTGTAGTCCCAGCTACTTGGGATGCTGAGGCAGGAGAATGGCATGAACCCGGGAGGCGGAGCTTGCAGTGAGCAGTGAGCTGAGATCTGGCCACTGCACTCCAGCCTGGGCGAGAGCGAGACTCCGTCTCAAAAAAAAAAAACAAACAGAAGTGTTAACCAATATCGCCTCTAAGGATGTTCTGTTCTTATCACACAAAGATGATTGAAGAATTCTGAAAAATCCTGGGTTAAGAAGAAGATGAGTAAGCTCAAAATCTTATTAGATACTGAACTTTAATATTATCGTCAGTCAGAGCCTAGTAATGCATTGCTGCAAACGTTGGCAAACTTTTTTAAAGTTGGTAACATTACTGCTCTTGTCTGAAAAATACACACTGAAGACATGTATAAATCAGGCACAGTGGCTCACGCCTGTAATCCCAGCACTTTGGGAGGCCAAGGCGGGTGGATCACCTGAGGTCAGGAGTTCGAGACAAGCCTGACCAACGTGGTGAAACCCCGTCTCTACTAAATACAAAAAATTAGCCGGGTGTGGTGGCACATGCCTGTAGTCCCAGCTACTTGGGAGGCTGAGGCAGGAGAATTGCTTGAACTTGGCAGGCGGAGATTGCAGTAAGTCGAGACTGTGCCATTGTACTCAAGCCTGGGCAATACGAGCGAAACTCTGTCTAAAAAATAAAGGACATGTATACTACACCCAAGAGCAGTAATGTACAGCCTCTACATTGTTTTTCTAGAGATACACATTGATGAATGTTTTTCTGTCAAAAGAGATTTTAAAAATGAATGTATAAAATAATTAGCTACAGAACCAAAAGCAGCAGGAAATTCTGGGAAACACAAAGACTATTCAGAGCCAGTCTAGGAAAGAACAAAAAAGGCATAAGCACTTGTCCTACATCCATGACCTTAGGTGAATCACTTTGCCTCTTAGTTTTCTTATCTGTAAAATAAAGGGATTGACTTAAATTTTCTTTTGGCTTTAATATCCTACAGTTTTTTAGGTTATCAATTTGTGTAATACTTATAGGTTAGAAGGGAACCAGTATCACCACTTTACAGTTTTTTTAAAAAAAAGAAGACTTTTTTTTTTTTTTTTTTGAGACGGAGTCTCGCTCTGTGGCCCAGGCTGGAGTGCAGTGGCCAGATCTCAGCTCGGCTCACTGCAAGCTCCGCCTTCCGGTTCACGCCATTCTCCTGCCTCAGCCTCCCAAGTAGCTGGGACTAGAGGTGCCCACCACCTCGCCTGGCTAGTTTTTTGTATTTTTAATAGAGACGGGGTTTCACCATGTTAGCCAGGATGGTCTTGATCTCCTGACCTCGTGATCCGCCCGCCTCGGCCTCCCAAAGTGTTGGGATTACAGGCTTGAGCCACCGCGCCCGGCGTTTTTTTTTTTTTTTTTGAGAAGGAGTTTCGTTCGTCATCCAGGCTGGAGTGCAATGGCGCGATCTCAGCCCACTGCAACCTCCACCTCCCGAGTTCAAGCAAGTCTCCTGCCTCAGTCTCCCAAGTAGTTGGGATTACAGGCACCCACCACCAAAACCAGCTGATTTTTGTATTTTTAGCAGAGACTGAGTTTCGTCATGTTGCCCAAGCTGGTCTTGAACTCCTGAACTCAAGCGATCTGTTTACCTCAGCCTCCCAAAGTGCTGGGATTATAGGCGTGAGCCACCATGTCTGGTCAATGCTCATATTTTAGAAATAATTCAATTAATGAGGAATAGGTAGAAACAACGTACAAAAAGTTAGGGCAAACAAGGACTGCTATGCCCAAAAGAATTGTTCCGAAAACTAAAGCATGTACACATGCCACTTAACATCCAACAACAAAGTTCCTACTAATTTGAAGTTAACAAAAGTATTTTTTTTGGGGGGGGGGGGGAGGAGTCTTGCTCTGTCGCCCAGGCTGGAGTGCAGTGGCGCAATTCTCGGCTCACTGCAAGCTCCGTTCATGCCATTCTCCTGCCTCAGCCTCCCCAGTAGCTGGGACTACAGGTGCCTGCCACCACGCCCAGCTAATTTTTTGTTTTAGTAGAGATGGGGTTTCACCACGTTAGCCAGGATGGTCTTGATCTCCTGACCTTGTGATCCGCCCGCTTTGGCCTCCCAAGGTGCTGGGATTACAGGCATGAGCCACCGCGCCTGGCCAACAAAAGATATCTAACAGAGGCTGGGTGCGGTGGTTCACACTTGTAACCCCAGCACTTTGGGAAGCTGAGACAGGTGGATGAACTGAGGTCAGGAGTTCAACATCAGCCCAGTCAACATGACAAAACAAAAATCAGTGCTGGGCGCTATGGCTCACAGCTGTAATCCCAGCACTTTCGGAGGCCGAAGTGGGTGTATCACCTGTGGTCAGGAATTCTAGACCAGCCTGGCCAACGTGGTATAACCTCATCTCTACTAAAAGTACAAAATTAGCTGGGCGTGGTGGTGCACGCCTGTAATCCCGGCTACTCCGGAGGCTGAGGCAGGAGAATCACTTGAACCCGGGAGGTGGAGGTTGCAGTGAGCCAAGAAGGTGCCACCACACTCCAGACTGGGCAAAAGAGGAAAAGTCTGTCTCAAATAAATAAATAAAATAAAATAAGCCAGGCCTGGTGGAGCATGTCTGTAATCCCAGCTACTCAGGAGACTAAGGCACAAGAATCACTTGAACCCAGGAGGCACAGGTAGCAGTGAGCCTAGATCATGCCACTGCACTCCAGCATGGGTGATGGAGACTGTCTCAAAAAAAAAAAAAAAAAAAAAGATATCTAACAGGAAAAATGTTCATAACACGCAGCAAGGTTACAAAGGAGGATGTAGAATAGGATTCCAACCTAATTAAAAATAAGTAAGGCCTGGTGCGGTCGCTCATGCCTATAATCCCAGCACTTTGGGAGGCCGAGGTGGGTGGATCACCTGAGGTCAGGAGTTCTAGACCAGCCTGGCCAACATGGTGAATCCCCATCTCTACTTTAAAAAAAAAAAAAAAAAAATTAGCCTGGAGTGGTGGCAGGCTCCTCTACTAAAAGTACAAAATTAGCCGGGTGTGGTGGTGCACACCTGTAATCCCAGCTACTCCAGAGGCCGAGGCAGAAGAATCACTTGAACCCGGGAGGCAGAGGTTGCAGTGAGCTGAGATCACGCCACTGCACTCCAGCCTGGGGGACAAAAGCGAGACTTTATCTCAAAAATAACAAATAATAAATAAGTAAATAAATAAAATATAAATAAATAATTAATTAAAAAACTAAGCTGGCTGTGCTGGCTGACATCTGTAATCCCAACACCTTGGATGGCCTGTGGGGGGGACTGCTTGAGGCCAGGAGTTCAAGGCCAGCCTGGGCAACACAAGACTCCAAGACTCCGTCTCAAAAAAAACATCTTTTGTTACTTAATTAGTAGGAACTTTGTTGCTGGATGTCTTTACAAAAAAAATTAGTTGGGCCTGGTGATACTCACCCTACACTCCTAGCTACCCAGGAGCTTGAGGCCACAGGATCGCTTAAGGCCAGGAGTTCAAGGTTATAGTGAGCTATGATCACACCACAGTACTCTAGCCTGGGCAACAGAGCGAGACTCTGTCTCTAACTTAATTAATTTAAAATAATCATCATAATTTAACGAACTAGACAAACAGCAATCCCAATTATCTCACCTTAAGTCAGGACAGCATTACATCTTGCTTGGACCAATGAAATGGCCTTCTAACCAGTTTCCCTGCTTCCTCTCTTGCTCCATTACCCACCATTTTTCACACAGTGGCCACGGATTTCTAAAATATAAATCCATTATCAGCAAGAAGACCTCCCTTCTGAAACCACCATGCTGAAAACTCTTAAAAGTCCAAACTCTTTCACATGGCCTACCACGTGCTTCAGGGCCCTATCAGCAGATCTGCATCCAGTCTGATATACTCTCCTCTAATCACACTGAACTGCTTTCAGTAGCCAGAACATTCTAGGTCTTTCCTTTCCTGCCTCTGGGCCTTTGTACATGCCATTCCCTCTTCTAGGAGTATACAAGCAATTCAATTTCTGTGAACTTTATGTTTACACTAGTACACGAGTCTAAAGATGTGTATGTAAGAAGGTTATCTACTACTAGGTATTTTTCTCTAATGGCAAAAGATTGAAAACAGGCCGGGAATGGTGGCTCATACCTGTAATCCCAGCACTTCAGGAGGCCTGGGCAGTTGGGAGGCTGAAGCAGGTGGATCACCTGAGGTCAGGAGTTCGAGGCCAGCCTGGCCAACGTGGCAAAAACCTGTCCCTACTAAAAATACAAAAATTAGCTGGGCATGGTGGCATGTGCCACCATGCCCAGCTAATCGGGAGGCTGAGACAGAACTGGTTCAACCTGGGAGGGGTGGGTTGCAGTGAGCCAAGATCATACCACTGCACACCAGCCTAGGCGACAGAGCAAGACTCCATCTCCAAAAAAAAACAAAATTGAAAACAACTCAAACGTCTAAACGAGTATAGTAAGCTACTATTTGTGCTTTTTTATTTCTTATTTTTATTATTTATTTATTTTTGAGACAGAGTTTCACTCTTGTTGCACAGGCTGGAGTGCAATGGCACAATCTTAGCTCACTGCAACCTCCACCTCCCAGGTTCAAGTGATTCTCCTGCCTCAGCCTCCTGAGTAGCTGAGATTACAGGCGCATGCCACCATGCTCAGCTACTTTTTGTATTTTTAGTAGAGACGGGGTTTCACCATGTTGGGGTCAGGCTGGTCTTGAACTCCTGACTTCAGGTGATCCACTCATCTTGGCCTCCCAAAGTGCTGGGATTATAGGTGTGAGCCACCACGCACGGCCTTTTATTTTTATTTATTTATTTTTGAGACAAAGTCTTGCTCTTGTCCCCCAGGCTGGAGTGCAATTGCGCGATTTCAGCTCACTGCAACCTCCGCTTCCCAGGTTCAAGTGATTCTCCTGCCTCGGCCTCCTGAGTAGCTGGGATACAGGCGCCTGTCACCATGCCCGGCTAATTTGTGTATTTTCAGTAGAGACAGGGTTTCACCATGTTGGCCAGGCTGGTCTCGAACTCCTGACCTCAGGTGATCCACCCACCTCGGCCTCCCAAAGTACTGGGACTACAAGCGTGAGACACCACGCTCAGCCTATTTGTGCTTTTTCAAAAAGATACATAAACTTGGCCAGGCACATTGGCTCATGCTTGTAATCCAGGCAATCTGGGAGGCCGAGGTGGGTGAAACACATGAGGCCAAGAGTTCAAGACCGGCCTGGCCAACATGGTGAAATCCTGTCTCTACTAAAACCACAAAAATAAGCTGGGCATGGCCGCATATGTCTGTAATCCCAGCTACCTGGGAGGCTGAGGCACAAGAATCACTTCAACTCAGGAGGTAGAGGTTGCAGTAAGCCAAGATCACACCTCTCACTCCAGCCTGGGCAACAGTGAAAACTCTGTCTCGGGAAAAAACAAAACAAAAAAAAAAAAAAACAAAAAAACAAGATACATAAACTCATATGTTTGAATATATGCAGAATTTTCTCTTGATGGATACATGAAAAATTGGTATTTATTGCCTCTGAGGAAGAAAACAGAGTTCAGAGGTGGGACTGAGGATTACTTTTCATTATTAACATTTTGTACTGTTTGAAGTATTTCTCCCTCATGTTCTTACATTAAATCTGGTGGTTACAGAAAATTTGCATAGCACAATTATATTTTGTTTAAAAAGTTGTATTGGCTGGGCGCGGTGGCTCACGCCTGTAATCCCAGCACTTTGGGAGGTCGAGACGGGCAGATCATGAGGTCAGGAGATCGAGACCATCCTGGCTAACACGGTGAAACCCCGTCTCTACTAAAATACAAAAAAAAAATTAGCCGGGTGTGGTGGTGGGCGCCTGTAGTCCCAGCTACTCGGGAGGCCAAGGGAGGAGAATGGCATGAACCCAGGAGGCAGAGCTTGCAGTGAGCCGAGATTGTGCCACTGGACTCCAGTCTGGGTGACAGAGCAAGACTCTGTCTCAAAACAAAACAAAACAAAAAAGTTGTATTATATGTACATGCCTGCTAATAAAAGCACAAAGTCAACAAACCAGATTATTAACAATTTTCAGCTCTGGGGAAACAAAGTTAAAGGATTCTTTAGGTTCTAATGTAATTCTACAATCATTAGACTCTTCTAAAGAATGAAACTAAACATTACTTCAGTAATATTTTTAAAAAGTTTAAGACCACCTTTAAGTGAGGAACACTGCAAGAACTGCCTCTGCAACCTCAATCCTCTCTAACAGTTGGGCGGATGCAGCAGCTTCCTCCTGCCTTACTCTCCTCCTGGCTGCACTTCTGTAACTGTTCCAGTGGGCCTCTCGATTCCACTCAAGAAGTCTAGACATTACTGCCCAGTAAACTAGGCAAAAACACCTTTTATCATTTCATTATCTTTTTTTTTGAGATGGAGCCTCACTCTATCGTACAGGCTGAAGTGAGGTGGTGCAAAATCAGCTCACTGCAAGCTCCGCCTCACGGGTTCACGCCATTCTCCCGCCTCAGCCTCCCGAGTAGCTGGGACTACAGGCGCCCGCCATCACGCCTGGCTAATTTTTGTCTTTTCAGTAGAGACGGGGTTTCACCGTGTTAGCCAGGATGGTCTCGATCTCCTAACCTCATAATCTGCCCACCTCAGCCTCCCAAAGTGCTGGGATTACAGGTGTAAGACACTACACCCAGCCCATTACAGGTGTGAGACACTACACCCGGCCCATTTCATTATCTTTATCAGAAAGTTTCAGTGCTACTTCCTACTGTACTGCATTCCCTTTTCCTTTAGAAATTACGCATACAGACAACAGGAAAAGCTTAAAGAAACCTACCTATAGATTTTATATACACATTCTGGCGTATATCCAAATCCGTAGTCCCCTCCCCAATATATACACATACTTACTCTCGCATGAGATCATACTATACATATTGTTGATATCTGCTTTCTTCTGTACTTTTTTTCAAATATCTTGCCATTTCAACATATTTTTTATACATAATGACTACACAACATTCTATTATAGGGATGTACCATAATTTAACCAGTCCCCTATTGTTAAATATTGTTATAGCCAGATTTTGGTAATTCTGCTTTAATCTAATTTAAGAAAAGAAAAAAACTTATTTGCATTAAAAAATTACACAAACTATACAAAACCAACAAAAAGTGACCCCCAAACCAAACTACTCTCACACTACTAGTTTTGACTGATTATTTCCATGTCTATTTAGTCTTTTGCCCTGGTCATTATTCAACCAGTTACTTATTGAGCTTCTGCTATATGCCAGGTTTTAGTTCGGGATTTTCTTTACTTCTATTCCATAATAATTAATTTTTTGGTACTATGCTATTAAAAAACCTCTCTCATAAGCATTTTGCTGGTTAACAGTCCTCCTTTTTTTTTTTTTTTTTTTTTTTAAGGCAGAGTCTCACTCTATCACTCAGGCTGGAGTGCATGAAGCCTCAATCTCCTGGGCTCAGGTGATCCTCCCATCTCAGCCTCCCAAGTAGCTGAGACTACAGGTGTGCACCACCACACCTGGCTACATTTTTTTTTTTTTTTTTAACAGACAAGGTCTCACTAAGTTGCCCAGGCTGGCATTCATCTTTTTAAATGGGTTAGGGTTTTATATCCCTCGCAACATGCAATGTGACCTTGTTCTCTTACCCACTTCTCCACTGCTCCACAGATTTTCTGATAAATCTAACCCATTTTCCTCTGGCACAATATTTCTGTTTAGTTTATTAACATCTGTATTATCTGGTGGTCATCGAAGTTCAGTTTAATGCAAAATATATACAATAACCAACTTGGCCTGTTGCAGTAGCTCACGCTTGTAATCCCCAGCACTTTGGGAGGCCGAGGTGGGTGGATCACCTGAAGTCAGGAGTTTGAGACCAGCCCGGCCAATACAGCAAAACCCTGTATCTACTAAAAATACAAAAATTAGCTGGGCATAGTGGTGCACGCCTGTAGTCCCAGCTACTCAGGAGGCTGAGACAGGAGAATCGGTTGAATCCAGGAAGCGGAGGTTGCAGTGAGCCGAGATCGCACCATTGCACTCCAGCCTGGCGACACAGCGCGACTCCATCTCAAAAATAAAGAGGAAAGGGAAGCCCAAGGAAGTCAGCTCTAATAGACTTGCCTGAGGCCATATAGCTATTAAGCTGCATGGCCAGGACTTGGTGTCCTAATAGGATTAAAATCAAATTTATGTTTCTTTTGCATTTCCTGTTACACCCAGATCAGGGCCTCTTCTTTAGAAAGTCTTTCCTACTATCTTTCCCAAACTCGGGTAACTGACAATCTCTCCCTACACCCTGAACACTTTTTTTTTCTGGGAGACTGAGTTCCGCTCTTTCACCCAGGCTGGAGGGCAATGGCACAATATTGGCTCACTGCAACCTCCGCCTCCCGGATTCAAGGGATTCTCCCACCTCAGCCTCCTGAGTAGCTGGGATTACAGGTGCCCGCCACCACACCCAGCTAATTTTTGTATTTTTAGTAGAGACAGGGTTTCACCATGTTGGCCAGGCTGGTCTCGAACTACTGACCTCAGGTGATCCACCCGCCTCGACCTCCCGAAGTACTGGGATTACAGGTGTGAGCCATCACGCCCAGCCCACCCCGGACACACTTTTATCAGAGCACCAATGACACTTATATACAGATCTCCTGCCCACTCTACCTAAGATCCTCAGGAGAAGGTTCCTTTTCTTATTCATCTTTGAAACCCTAGCACCTAGTGTAGTACCTGGCACAGAGTAGAAAGCCATGTGTTCAAGTATAAAATGAGCACATTACAAGTGTTTCATAAATATTACAGATGCAGGACAGGCACATCTGGGTTGATCCAATTCACATCATTTCAGAGAAAGTCACATTTCAGTATATTCAGAATCAACTAGGTTCAAATACAAAACCCATATCCAAAGAACAGGCACTATCAATATAGAAAATGTGTTTTTTCTTTTTTTCTTTTAAAGACAGAGTTTTGCTCTGCCACCCAGGCTGGAATGAAGTGGTGCAATCTCGGCTCACTGCAACCTTCACCTCCTGGATTCAAGCAATTCTTGTGCCTCAGCCACCTGAGTAGCTGGGATCACAGCATGAGCCACCACACCAAGCTAATTTTTGTATTTTCAGTAGAGACAAGGTTTTGCAATGTTGTCCAGGCTGGTCTCGAATTCCTGTCCTTAACTGATTTACCTGCCTCAGCCTCCCAAAGTGCTGGGATTATAGGCATGAGCCACCATGTCCAGCCTCAGAAAACTTAATTCTTACTTATTTGTTTATCGAGACAGGGTCTTACTCTGTCACCCAGGCTGAAAAGAAGTGGTGGGACCATGGCTCACTGCAACCTTGACCTCCTGAGCTCAGCCAATCCTACTGCCTCAGCCTCCTGAATAGCTAGGATTACAGGCATGCACCAGGACGCGTGACTAAAGAAAATGCAAATTCTTTTTTTTACCTCTACCCACAAGGACATATGGAGAAAATGTAATTCTTAAATGCCACTTACATTAAGAGCAGTATGTTAATAACAATACTGGGCCGGGCGTGGTGGCTCACACCTGTAATACCAGCACTTTGGGAGGCCGAGGTGGGCAGATCACGAGGTCAGGAGATTGAGACCACCGTGAAACCCCATCTCTACTAAAAATACAAAAAATTAGCTGGGTGTGGTGGCGAGCGCCTGTAATCCCAGCTACTCAGGAGGCTGAAGCAGGAGAATGGTGTGAACCCGGGGGGTGGAGCTTGCAGTGAGCCAAGATCGCACCACTGCACTCCAGCCTGGGCAACAGAGTGAGACTCTGTCTCAAAAAAAAAAAAAAAAAAACTTAGTAATTGTAAAACACATAGTTAAGAATAGACGTTTTTTTGGCCGGGTGTGGTGGCTCACACCTGTAATTCCAGCACTTTGGGAGGCCGAGGCGGGCGGATCACGAGGTCAAGAGATTGAGACCATCCTGGCCAACACGGTGAAACCCTGTCTCTACTAAAAATACAAAAAAAAAACAAAAAAGTAGCCAGGCATGGTGGTGGGTGCCTGTAGTCCCAGCTACTCGGGAGGATGAGGCAGAAGAATGGTGTGAACCCAAGAGACAGAGCTTGCAGTGAGCTGAGATCACGCCACTGCACTCCATCTTGGGCAACAGAGCAAGACTCCATCTCAAAAAGAAAAAAAAGAGTAGATGCTTTTGGCCTGGCACAGTGGCTCATGCTTGTAATCCCAGCACTTTGGGAGGCCGAGGTGGACAGATCACGAGGTCAGGAGATTGAGACCATCCTGGCTAGGTGAAACCCCATCTCTGCTAAAAATACAAAAATTAGCCAGGCATGGCAGTGGGTGCCTGTAGTCCCAGCTACTTGGGAGGCTGAGGCAGGAGAATGGTGTGAACCTGGGAGGCAGAGCTTGCAGTGAGCCAAGATTTTACCACTGCACTATAGCCTGGGCAACAGAGTGAGACTCCATCTCAAAAAAAGAAAAAGAATAGATGCTTTTGGCTGGGTGCGGTGGTGCATGCCTATAATCCCAGCACTCTGGGAGGCCGAATTGGGTGAATCACCTGAGGTCAGGAGTTTGAGACCAGCCTGGCCAAAATGGCAAAACCCCATCTCTACTAAAAATACCAAAATTACCTGGGCATGGGGGTAGACGCCTGTAATCCCAGCTACTCGGGAGACTGAGGCAGGAGAATCGCTTGAATCTGGGACGGGGAAGTTGGCAGTGAGCAGAGATCACGCCACTGCACTCCAGCCTGGGCAATGCAGTGAGACTGTCTCAAAAATAAATAAATAAAGTAATCTTCTTAACAAACTGGCAAATCTAAAGAAGTGTTTCCTTGAGGACTGTGAACTGCTCTAGCAAATTAATGGAACCCAAGAAAGAGGTCGTGGGAATCTCAACTTGAAGCCAGTTGGTCAGAAGCTCTGAAGGACTGGGCTTGTGACTGGTAGGACGGATGGGTGGGACTGAACCCTAAGCGTGTGGGATCTGACACCATCTTGGGTAGATGGTGTTGGAACTGAATTGGAGGACACCTAGCTGGTATCCACCGTTTGGTGTATGGGGAAAATCCCTCCACCCCATCTTTGGTCACAAAAGTCTTCTCTTTTTTTTTTTTTTGAGATGGAGTCTCACCCTGTCGCCAGGCCAGAGTACGGCAGCATGATCTCGGCTCACTGCAACTTCCGCCTCCCGGGTTCAAGCGATTCTCCTGCCTCAGCCTCCCGAGTAGCTGGGACTACAGGCGTGCACCACCATGCCTGGCTAATTTTTGTATTTTCAGTAGAGACTGGATTTCACCATGTTGGTCAGGATGGTCTCGATCTCTTGACCTTGCGATCTGCCCATCTCAGCCTCCCAAAGTGCTGGGATTACAGGCTGAGCCACTGGGCCCAGCCACGTAAGTCTTCTTTTGTGTTGATGGTGGTTGTTGTGTGAAAGCAAAGGAAAAACCTGGGCTTGAGAGTTTTTCCCTACACAAGTATGACAAGGACAAAGTAAAGAGGATAGCAGAGCTGTTCTATAGCTCAAATGTATTGCTTCTCAAACATATCCACTATAGAACCTATACAAAGAGAACTTCTCACCCTCAGGGACTCATGCCTCATTTTGTTGAAGAACTATGTTATCTTAATCACACAGTTTTCATTCTGCTCCAAAAATGTCTGTTTTAATATAACAATATTTAATATATATATATTTTTTTGAGACGGGGTCTTGCTCTGTCACCCAGGCTGGAGTGCAGTGGCGTGATCTTGGCTCACTGCAACCTCTGCCTGCCTCCTGGTTCAGGCGATTCTCCTGCCTCAGCCTCCCAAGTAGTTGGGATTACAGGCACGCACTACCACACCCAGCTAATTGTTGTTGTTGTTGTTTTGAGACAGTCTCGCTCTGTTGCCTGGGCTGGAGTGCAGTGATCTCGGCTTACTGCAACCTCCGCCTCCTGGGTTTGAGCAATTCTCCTGCCTCAGACTCCCAAGAAACTGGGATTACAGGTGCCCGCCACTACACCCAGCTAATTTTTTATATTTTTAGTAGAGATGGGGTTTCACCATGTTGGCCAGGTTGGTCTCGAACTCCTGACCTCGTGATCCACCCATCTCAACCTCCCAAAGTTCTGGGATTACAGGCATGAGCCATCGCGCCCGGCCTTTTTTTTTGAGGGGGGAGGGGAGGCGCACAAAGTCACTCTGTCATCCAGAGTGGAGTGCAATGGCACAATCCTGGCTCACTGTAACCTCCGCCTCCCAGGTTTAAGCAATTCTCCTGTCTCAGCCTCCCAAGTAGCTGAGATTACAGGCACCCACCACCACATCCGGCTACTTTTTGTATTTTTAGTTGAGATGGGGTTTCACCATGTTGGCCAGGCTGGTCTGGAACTCCTGACCTTAAGTGATCCGCCTGCTTTGGCCTCCCAAAGTACTGGGCGTGAGCTACCGTTACCGGCCAATATTTAGTATTTAATCACTTACCAGTTAAATTACTTAACTCAGCACCTCCTCAATGAGCATAACTGAAGTTCTAAGAAGACGGGTCATGTCTATCTTGACTCCAAGTAACCCGAAATCATACCACCTGATTCCCTAAGAGTATTCATATCCCCAATTTGAGAAACAGGGATCTAAGCAATTAAGCTAGTCATAACACTTGAAAGTGATTAACGTGTTCCTATAAACCCATTCCCTAAACTCTTAAAGGTTAGATTTCTCAATAGTTTTTAAATCAGCATTATTTCTTTTTTCAGCAACTTATTAGTATGCACTGCGTGTCAACACTCCTGAAAGAACCTGCAGGGCATAAGTTATTTCTGGAGCGACAGAATACTACCACAGACCTTGTACTTCCCATCTAGCAGGAAAACAAGTTGCCCATTTGGAAAATGAAGGCTTGAAGAATAACAAACTTTCATTCCTATTCCCTTCTCTTTATTTGCTCCAGGCAGAGCTTGTAAGAAAAATCTCAGTAATCATTTAGATGATTCATTCATATAAACTTATCTAATCTTGGCATTTGTAATTTCCACTTCTACATTCCTTTTTGCCATTACACATGTACAATTAAATTATTTTCACATTTTTCTAGGGTCTAAAAAATATGTGCTTTCTGATACCGTGAGAAGAGATAATTTTTACAACCAGAATCCCACTTTGTTGTTTATGAGATCCTAAAGCATAGCAGATCCCAATATTTATAAGAGGCCTGTTCCAAGTTCCATATAATATCCCTTATATTTTATAGCAGAAATTATAGGCTAAATTAAAATAATAATTATTGTCACTCTCTGATGCAAAATGGGCAATAAGCTAGGCTAACTCAAATTATGACAATTTTTATCCAGGATACCAGGTTCCCCACTAACAGGATTCCATCTGTTTCTCGTCAAAATTACAAGTAGCCACAGATCATGGACCTTCTTTTCAGTTCATTTGCCAATAATCAAAATATACATTTCAAGGGTTTCTACAGAAAAGAAACCACAATTTCCTGAGATCTTTCTATGTACATGTTCAGAATAGTACTTAACGCTTTACAAAACACATTCTCATTAAATCTGAGAATAGTCTCTGACATTGGTGGTGGTATTCTCTCACAAGTGAGGACTACAGGAGTAGACAGGTTAAACTAACTTGCCCCATATTACCCAGCTAATATATCGTTGTTAAGAGTTTCAAACCCAGGACTCTGATTATGAAGTCTGTATGCTCTTAATCACCTGATATCCTACATCCTCTATACCCAAGAATTAGCCAACAAATCCTCCAACTCCAGGAGGGTTATATTACTACCATTTTTAAGATAGAAAAAAATGGAAATAGCACTTACCTCTCCGTGGCTGCAAAGTCAGTTTGAGGAGGGAAAACCGAACCCAGCTCTCAAGCCCCTGGTCAGCAATCCATCCACTAGTGCATCTTGTTCTTTGGCCTCAGGTCCGTAATCATTCTAAAAGAAAAGCATAAATCATTTTGTGAAACACTCAATTCATACAAATACACATATATTATAAAAAATAAAATGAGGGAAAACTGAAGACAGAAAAAATTGGGAAAAAAACAAAACACCTGTTAATGTCATGTCACTAACCGAGCCATTCCATAAATGTCCACCATCAAGCCAATAACGAAACATTCACTTATTTTTCCACACATTTGCTAAATATATAAATTACTGAAGATTTGTAAGTAGTAAAATGGTACTCTAGGCTCACACCAGTAATCCTAACACTTTGGGAACCCAGGGTGGGAGACTTGCCCAGGAGTTTGAGGCTGTAGTGAGCTGAGACTGTGCCACTGCATTCCAGCCTGCTTGACAAAGTGAGAGATCTTGTCCCCCACAAAACAACAACAACAAAAAACTCCACTGCAATATTGCAACCAAATAACGGCACACACACTCCAAATACCAAAAAATTAATTCTTGGCCGGGTGCGGTGCCTCACGCCTGTAATCCTAGCACTTTGGGAGGCCAAGGCAGGTGGATCACGAGGTCAGGAGATCAACACCATCCTGGCTAACATGGTGAAACCCCGTCTCTACTAAAAATAACGGCACACACACTCAAAATACCAAAAAAATTGTTTCTTGGCCAGGCGCGGTGCCTCACGCCTGTAATCCCAGCACTTTGGGAGGCCAAGGCAGGTGGATCACGAGGTCAGGAGATCAAGACCATCCTGGCTAACAAGGTGAAACCCCGTATCTACTAAAAATACAAAAATTAGCTCGGTGTGGTGGCGTGCACCTGTAGTCCCAGTTGCTGGCGAGGCTGAGGCAGGAGAATGGTGTGAACCCGGGAGGCAGAGCTTGCAGTGAGCCGAGATCGCACCATTGCACCGCACTGCACTCCAGCCTGGGCGACAGAGTGAGATTCCATCTCAAAAAAAATTAGCCGGGCGTGGTGGCAGGTGCCTGTAGTCCCAGCTACTCGAGAGGCTGAGACAGGAAAATGGCATGAACCCAGGAGGCGGAGCTTGCAGTGAGCCGAGATCGTGCCACTGCATTCCAGCCTGGGCAACAGAGTGTGACTCCATCTCAAAAAAAAAAAAAAAAAATTAACAATAATAATAACAATTCTTATGGCTGCAGTAATAGCCCTCTAACAGTCTATTTCCTTATCTTCAGCAAGTAGCAGTCTTACTGATTAAGTTTGTTCATGCCACAACTAAAGGCTATGCTTTCCAGTTTAGTAAGATAACTGACAAGGCCGAGTAAGGTGGGTGGATCACCTGAGGTTAGGAGTTTGAGAACAGCCTGACCTACATGGTAAAACCCCATCTCTATTAAAAGTACAAAAGTTAGCCAGGCATGGTGGCGCACACCTGTAATCCCAGCTACTCAGGAGGCTGAGGCAGGAGAACTGCTTGAACCCAGGAGCCGGAGGTTGGAGTGAGCCGAGATCATGCCACTGTACTCCAGCCTAGGCAACAGAGCAAGATTCCGTCTTACAAAAACTGGCAGGAGGAGCTTTTATTGAGCTTTGAAAATCCTAGAAGCAGAGCAATGAAACAGTTTTTTTAGTCAAATAATGGAATACTTTGTTAGATGGCATCTTTTCACCCTAAATTACAAAATGAACTGTCAAGTTTCGAGCAAAGGTAGAGTGGAACCTATGTCTATAGGAAAAAAAAAAAAAAAGCAAATTCCAGGCCAGGCATAATGAATGGCTCACACCTGTAATCCCAGCACTTTGGGAGGCCAAGGTGGGCAGATCACCAGGTCAAGAAATTGAGACCATCCTGGCCAACATAGTGAAACCCTGTCTCTACTAAAAATACAAAAATTAGCTGGGCATGGTGGTGCGAGCCTGTAGCCCTAGCTACTCATACTCAGGAGGCTGAGGCAGGAGAATCATTTGAACCCAGGAGGCAGAGTTGCAGTGAGCCAAGATCGTGCCACTGCATTCCAGCCTGGCGACAGAGTGAGACTTTGTCTCAAAGAAAGAAAAAAAGAAAATCCCAAGTGAAATAAACAGCTAAATTTGAACTGTTTCCAAATAGGCTGGGCAAGGTGGCTCACACCTGTAATCTCAGCACTTTGGGAAGCCAAGGCGGGCGGATCACGAGGTCAAGGGTTCGAGACCAGCCTGAGCAACATGGTGAAACCCTGTCTCTACTAAAAAAACACAAAAATTAGCCAGGTATAGTGCTGCACGCCTGTTATCCCAGCTACTGAGGAGGCTGAGGCAGAAGAATTGCTTGAACCCAGGAAGCGGAGGTTTCAGTGAGCCGAGATTGCACCACTGCACTCCAGCCTGGGTGACAGAGCAAGGCTCAATCCCGGAAAAAAAAAAGTTTCCAAATAATATGGCCAGGTGTGATGGCTCACACCAGCAATCCCAGCACTTTGGGAGACCACGGTAGAGGACTGCTCAAGCCTAGGAGTTCGAAGCCAGTTGGGGCACCGTGGCACATGCCTGTAATCCCAGCACTTTGGGAGGCTGAACCAGGTGGATCATGAGGTTAGGAGTTCAAGACCACCCTGGCCAACGTGGTGAAAAAACCCGGTCTCTACTAAAGATACAAAAACTAGCTGGGCATGGTGGCGCATGCCTGTAATCCCAGCTTCTCAGGAAGCTGAGGCAGGAGAACTGGTTGAACCTGGGAGACGGAGGTTGCGGTGGGCCATCATCGCGCCACTGCACTCCAGCCTGGGAGCAAGACTTCGTCTCAAGGAATAAGAAGAAACAAAAAGGCCAGGCACGGTGGCTCACGTCTGCAGTCCGAGCACTTTGGGAGGTTGAGGTGGGTGATAACCTGAGGTCAGGAGTTCCAGACCAGCCTGGCCAACATGGTGAAATCCTGTCTCTACTAAAAATACAAAAATTAGCTGAACACAGTGGCAGGCACCTGTAATCCCAGCTACTTGAGAGGCTGAAGCAGGAGAATCACTTGAACCTGGGAGGCCGAGTTTGCACTGAGCCCAGAACATGCCACTGCACTCCAGCCTGTGCAAACGAGCAAACTCCATCTTAAAAAATATTATATATACATATACATATATACACATATATATACATACATACATATACATACATACATACACACACACATATATATATAAGCCAGGCATGGTGTTGTGTGCCTGTGGTCCCAGCTACTTGGAAGGCTGAGGTCGGAGGATCACCTGGGGGAGGTGGGGGACAAGGCTGCAGCGAGCCACGATCACACCACTGCACTGCAGTGTGGGCAACAGGGTGACAACCTGTCTCAAAAAAAAAAAAAAAAAAGCCCAGTATGGTGGCTCACAGCTGTAATGTCAACACTTTGGGAAGCTGAGGTGGGAGACTTGCTTGAGCCCAGGAGTTCAAGACCAGCCTGAGCAACATAGTAGGATCCTGTCTCTACAAAAAAATTTTTAAAACTCAGCTGGGCATGGTGGCACACGCCAATAGTATCAGCTACTTGGGAGGCTGCAGCAGGAAGACTGCTTGAGCCCAGGAGTTCAAGGCTGCAGTGAGCTATGATCATGCCACTGCACTCTAACCTGGGCAACAGAGTAAGACCCTGCCTCAATTAAAATGTATTTTAAAAAAAGTTTCCAAACAATTTGGCATATGAGGTACATCTTCTAAAAGGAAATCCATCTCACAATTAGCTAAACTCCACAAAACTAACTGATATAATACTCTCTTAGATGAAGCTAGTCTCCTCTGTTGAAAGACAATTTTTAGTAACAGAAACAGGTGATTAGCGTAGTTAGTCCAAGCAACACTTCTGTATCAAAGTCCATTATTATTACTAGCATACCTCAAAGTGAATGAAATTTTCCGCCCCTGGAAATTCCAAGAGTGACTAAAAACAAGGATCACGTGTGAAAGAATACCATCCTAACCCTGATCTTTGGACTGTATTTTGGCAGTCTATATGCAGTGCCACACCTTTGCATTCAAATATTAAATCACTGAGAAAATGCACAAAGATACTAGCAGGGAAGATACGAAGACAGACTACACAAAGTTTACAGGTGTTTAAAAAAAAAAAAGGGCTGGGCACGGTGGTTCACACCTAATCCCAGAACTTTGGGAGGCCAAGGCAGACAGATTGCTTGAGCCCACGAGTTTGAGACCAGCCTAGATAGGCAACATGGCAAAAACCTGTCTCTAGAAAAAATTAGTCCCAGCTACCCAGGAAGCTGAGGTGGCAAGATCATTTGAGCCAGGGAGGTGGAAGCTGCGGTGAGCTGTGATCACACCACTGCACTCCAGCCTAGGTAAAAGAGCAAGACCCTGTCTTAAAACAAAAGGCCGGGCGCGGTGGCTCAAGCCTGTAATCCCAGCACTTTGGGAGGCTGAGACGGGCAGATCACGAGGTCAGGAGATCAAGACCATCCTGGCTAACACAGTGAAACCCCCTCTCTACTAAAAAAAAAAAAAAACGAAAAACTAGCCGGGTGAGGTGGCTGTGCCTGTAGTCCCAGCTACCTGGGAGGCTGAGGCAGGAGAAGGGCGTAAACCCGGAAGGCGGAGCTTGCAAGTGAGCTGAGATCTGGCCACTACACTCCAGCCTGGGCGACAGAGCGAGACTCCGTCTCAACAAAAAAACAAACAAACAAACAAAACAAAACAAAACAAAAAAACCCCACAGGCTGGGCATGGTGGCTCACACCTGTAATCTCAGAACTTTGGGAGGCCAAGGCAGGCAGATCACCAGGTCAGGAGATCGAAACCATCCTGGTTAACACGGTGAAACCCGGTCTCTACTAAAAATACAAAACATTAGCCGGGCATGGTGGTGGGTGCCTGTAGTCCTCCCAGCTACTCAGGAGGTTGAGGCAGGACAATGGCGTGAACCCGGGAGGCAGAGCTTGCAGAGCCAAGATCATGCCACTGCACTCCAGCCTGGAAGACAGAGCTAGACTCCATCTCAAGTAAAAAAAAACAAAAAAAACAAAAACCCACAACAACAATAAAATAAATGTGGTAAGACAAATCTTTTTTTTTTTTTTTTTGAGACAGAGTCTCACTCTGTCAACCAGGCTGGAGTGCAATGGTGCCATCTCGTCTCACTGCAACCTCTGCCTCCCGGGTTCAAGCGATTCTCCTGCCTCAGCCTCCTGAGTAGCTGGGATTACAGACACATGCCACCACACCCAGCTATTTTTTGTGTTTTTAGTAGAGATGGGGTCTCACCATGTTAGCCAGGCTGGTCTCAAACTCCTGACCTCAGGTGATCCGCCCGCCTCAGCCTCCCAAAGTGCTGGGATTACAGGTGTGAGCCACCATGTCCCACCTACAAATCTACACATCAGTTGAGAACCATGTCTTCAAAGTTATACATTATTTGCCATCACTGTTCTTTTTTAAATCATAATGCATCTGAGTTGTTTGAAGAGGGGTCTAATTTTTGGCACAACAGTCATCTGGAGCCAAGACAGGTAAATTAGGCAGACAGATAGTCTAGTTTAAAAAAATTAGGTGGATTCTATAACGTAGATGATGTGGAGTGGTTGTGACAGCAGCAGCATCCCCGAAGCAAAAAAAGTATCTAGAGGTGACTTTTGGCCAGCAAGCACCAGCCTACAAGGCTCTGCCCAAGATTCCACCCCAGAGCCTTAAGTCAGCCACAAGTGGCTTCCACCAAGGAACTCCCCAAGCCACTCACAAGTCCCAGGTGAGTGCCCTCATTTGCGTGTATACTTTAAAATAAAACCCTAAAGTTTTTAGAATTTGAATGCATCTTAATGATAACTTCACCTCCTAAATTCTTACATAGGTTGAATGGATCCCGCTAAAGTTAACCTTTACAACTACTCTTTTTTTTTTTGAGATGGAGTCTCACTCTGTTGCCCAGGCTGGAGTGCTGTGGCGCAATCTGGGCTCACTGCAACCTCCACCTTCTAGGTTCAAGCGATCTCCTGCCTCAGCCTCCCTAGTAGCTTGGACTACGGTGCGTGCCACCATGCCTGGCTAATTTTTTGCATTTTTAGTAGAGACAGGGTTTCACTGTGTTAGTCAGGATGGTCTCAATCTCCTGCCCTCGTGATTCACCCGCCTCGGCCTCCCAAAGTGTTGGGATTACAGGCGTGAGCCACTGCACCCAGCCAGAACTACTCTTAAATAGACAGTATTTTCTTATGTAAGCAAACATTCCTGTTTTAATCATCCTCCTATCACTGATTTAAATAATAGGTCCTGGCCTGGCGATGGCTCATGCCTGTAATCCCAGCACTTTGGGAGGCAGAGGCGGGTGGATCATCTGAGGTCAGATGTTCGAGACCAGCCTGGCCAACATCGTGAAACCCCGTCTCTACTAAAAATACAAAAATTAGCCGGGTGTGGTGGCGCGGGCCTGTAATTCCTGCTACTTGGGAGGTGGAGACAGGAGAATTGCTTAAATCCGGGAGGCGGAGGTTGCAGTGAGAAAAGATCGCACCACTGCTGCTCCAGCCTAGGCAACAGAGTGAGACTCCACCTCAAAAAAAAAAAAAAAAAAAAGTCTTCTGGGTTACCCTGACATATCAATTCATCCTCAATTTATTCTCTCTGTAGATTTAGTTTTCTAATAAAAACAAAACAAAGTATGATTCCTGGCATATGGGAATTTCAAAGGATAACAACTATGTGGAAAAGGTCTATTCCATTAAAACAGCATAAATGATGTATAAACCCAAGAAGCTGATAACTGCATACGAAACAACCAAACCAAGAAGTAAAATATGGTCTATGGAGCACAGTACTAACCCGGGAAAACAAGCTTTACTCCTGGCTCGATTACACACCTGCTGTATTTTAATTTTTAACTCAATGTTGAGCTTAAATAAAACATGCCACTTAACCACAATTTCAAAAGGAACACAAAGTCACAAAAGAATGCAACAAATTACACAATTGGACTAATATATTAGATAGTTAAATGTGATTCTATTCCCAAGTCTAACTATCAATCGACGCTACTGCATTTACTCAACCCAATTTTATTGAGGAAGAGGGGCACCAGGAACATACTGCAGGGTTCCAAAAGGAGACTAGAAAGCGTGCCTACGAAGAGGACTGCACTGAGGAGCTACAGATTGAGATTACATACAGTGGACTGGACAACTTTGGTTAGGATCAGGCTGTTTAATTTCTTCATAAACTTAACACAGCTTCCTTCTTAAAAAGATGTTAATCCAGACTTTTTTCTCTCCAAAACAACCCGAACTGATACATCAACTGCTGCACTGAATTATATTAAGGCACTAGAATATTTAAGGAAAAGCAAAAGACGCCCGCAATTCAACGGGAAGCTTTTTAGTGAAGAAAGAAAACTTAAGGACCGAATAAATTTAAATATATGCCCTGTTTAACTTCCTTTCCCACCTATGCGGACTTGGAGTTTTTAACTTTCCTAGTTGATCGAAACTCAAAGTATGAAGACTACGTATGCGAATGTTTACTTAACGCTGAACTCGGGGCTACAGGAAGTCTCCTACTAAACAGTAGTTACATTAGGCGTAGATATTTATAAACCATCTGCAGCAACTGACCCAGGATTCAATTACAACATCAACCCTCATATTTCATCGTATGGGCAAATTACCAGTCAAGAATAAATTCATTCTGCCCTACTGGCGCTCTAGATCGAGTTGCACAATCCTGGGGCAGAACCGCCTTCGCCTAGCCCTAGAGCATCAGGTACTAAGTTAGTGTGAGGACATTTTAAAGCGGGAGGGAAACTCTAAGGACTTAGCCCATACTCCCAAATTCAGAAATTTGTCACGTCACTTGAGATCAGAGTGAAATTTAAGTTTCAGTCCCTTTGAGATCTCTGAGCGCACAGTCAGGTTGCCATCACTCCAAGGGGCTGGGGAGTCCGAACCCGGCTGGATAAAAACTACTTGGTGCGGAACTTGCATCTTTTCCGCCCACCAAGGGGGGCCCGCACCGGTCGGGTCCGGCCAAGAGCCCGGGCGCGAGTTTGGGGGCGCAGGGGGGGCGGCGAGCGCGCGTCCCCCCGCCCGCTCAGGCGGCGTAGAGGTGCGAGCAGCTCAGCCAGCCTTGCAGAGGGAGCTCTCGGCAGCTCTGGGGTCCCTCTGCTCGCAGCCGCTGCAGCGCCGCCTGCGCCACTCGGCGGAGACGGAGACCAGCGGCGGCGACGCGCGGACTGGGAGCGACCGCCGAGCAGCCAAGCAGCTGGGGAGGCACGCAGGGCGGCAGGGTAGGTTCCGGGGACGGGGCGGGCTGGAGGAGGAGCAGCCCGAGACGCGACGGCCAGGGCCCGACACCCATACGGCACCGGGACCTGGTTGAGCGCGCGGCGGCAATGGGTCCGAACCCTTGAGCTAGGCAGGCGCCGAAGCCAGGACGCGGAGATAGCGTCTCAGCTGGGGCCACCCGCCACGGGAGGGGCGGAGGACACAGGACATAGGGCGGGCCGCGGCCGGGCGATCGGCCGGCCAAGAACCGGCCTCGAGGGCAGAGACAAAGGAAGGAAAATGGAGTCGCCGGGCGCGCGGGCCTCTGCCTCTGCCGCCGCCCAAGGCCTAGCGCGCTGCCAGGAGGGAGGCCTAGCGGGCGGGCGTGGGGGTGGGGGGACGGCCAGGCCACGGCGGCGACGGGCAATGGCGGCGGCCGCGCCGCAGCAGGGACGGTAGAGGGAGACAAACACCCCCCGGCGGCGGCGCTGGCGCCGGGCTGCAGCCAGCGCCGACCGGAGCGGCCCCATCGTGACACCTAGAGGCGGCCCGCGAAACCTCCTCCACCCCGGGCCCCCTTACCTCCGCGCCACACCCCCCGCGGCGCCCGCTCCGCCGCCGCTCCACGGCTCCGGCCACCCAGCGTCTCCGGCGAGCTCCGCGCGTCCGCACCGGCTACCGCCGCCGCCGCTGCCGCCAAAGAAGCAGCTCCGCGCACGGTTTAATCGCTCCACAGGCTCGGACACAAAATGGCGGCGGCGCGGTGCAGTGCGCCTGCGTCGGCGCTGCCGGGGCCGCGGGTGCTGATAAGGGAAGGGACGGGTGGGGGGGCCGGCCGGGCGGCAAGTAGAGGGCGGGGGAGGAAAGGTGAGGGGAGGGGTTGGCGCAGGGCAGCATGGGAGGCGGCCCCGAGCGCCAACTTTCAAAAGCGGGCGCGATGGCGTCACGGGACGCGCCGCGAGTCGCGTCGTCACGCTGCACGCGCCCTTCCGCGCCCTCGCCGGGTCGCGCGTGGGCTCTGCCGGCGCCGCGGCGTCCCGGCTCCCGCTGGGTGGGGCTTCCTGGGCGGAGGCCGCCGCCCCTGGGCGGTGCCGGATCCAGTCCGCTTGACCTGATTCCCCAGCTGCTGTCTCCGGCCCCCTGAACCCGTACAGGGTTGGGGAAATGGGGGGTGGCTGGAGGAAGCGCGCGCGGGGCCGGCCAGTGGAGCAGAGGAGGCTCCCGGGCCCGGCCCCGCCCAGTCTCCGCCCCAGCCAGGCCCGACCCGCCTTCCGAACGTCTCACAGCTGCCCGCCACCTAGTAAGGCCGGGTCGGTTCCCGCGCGCTCCTAGCTCCGTCCCGCGAGCGACGGCTGGAAGGGCTGTCTTTGCTCAGCGGCTTTTGATGATCTCTCCGCCCTAGAAGAGGGCCACCTAAAAGCGGGTGCGAGAGAAGAGTGGGAGGGCTTCCTCTGGGTGTCCCCAAGCCACCTCAGCCCGGAGCGGCAGCGGAAGACCAGACTTGATGTTTTATCACGATCATAGCAGTCGCCTTTATTACCGAAAGGTCTTTCTGTATTTAGCACTGTGTAATTCTGTGGAAACGTACATTTCTTGTCTGTACGGGAGAGCTGTTCTCTATGAGCGGAGGCATTCAGTCCCACCCCTCCCCAGGAGGCGCCTACGGACCCTTCCCAACCTGCAGTCAAGTTGACCAAGAACTGACTGCAAGGTGCTGGTGGCTCTGGGAGGAGAGCCTTTTGGTACTTACAGGGAATATGATTCTTCCATTAGATATCAAATAGACCCAGCATCTAGGGAGCAGCTTCTGCGCCATCCAGCTGACCGTTCCGTTGTGAGAATGCTGGCCCAATAACAGATACTCTGTTTTTTTTTCTGTAAAGGAATAAAAAAATCTGTATTTTTAAGATGTCAAATCTCCAGAGTTTTTAGATGTTAGCAACTGAATCAGATGCTTTTAAACTTCATGAGCTGATTAAACCACACAGATGAGCTGTCAGTTTACGACCCCTGGCTTGGCTTGAAGGAAAGAGTGAAGATAAATTCCATAGCCAAATCCTGGGGCATTCCAATATTGGGAGGGTAATGGAGAAGGAGTCTGAAAGGGAGCATCTAGGAAGTCATGAAATCTAGCCCTGAGTTGTGGAACCCCTGGGCAGAGAAGGTTTCAGGTAGGAGGCATCCGCTGAGCAGTGTGATAAACTTGGGCCAGAGATACGGCTATTGGATTGGGTCACCTTGCAAGTCACTGGAGAATGTCACTGATGGCCTTGGCTTGATTGATGTGGGTATATCAGGGAGGTGGACCTGTAGGATAGGGTTGAAGAGTGACCAGGAAAGTGAGGAAATGGAGACAGCACATGTATGCAATTTGGGAGAGGTTTTGCTGTGAAGGTACCAGATAAGTTTGGGGATAGATAATAGAAAGAAGAGATGTTTTAAAAGATGGTACGGGCCGGGCGCGGTGGCTCACGCCTGTTATCCTGGCACTTTGGGAGGCCAAGGCAGGTGAATCACTTGAGGTCAGGAGTTCGAGACCAGCCTGGCCAATATAGTGAAACCTCGTCTCTACTAAAAATACAAAAATTAGCTGGGCATGGTGGCACGTGCCTATAATCCCAGCTACTTGGGAGGCTGAGGCGGGAGAATTGCTTGAACCCGGGAGGGAGAGGTTGCAGAGAGCCAAGATTGCGCCACAGCACTCCAGCCTGGGCAACAAAGGGAGACTCCATCTCAAAAAATAATAAAGATGGTAGGGTTCCCAGAGCATGTTTATGTGCTGTTGGGAGGGATACAGTGGGGAAGAAAGATGGGTGATCCAGGAGAGAGAAGGCTTGCTTGACCCATATAGGAGTGAAATCCATGAGAAGATGTAAGGAAACAGGGAGGGTTGACCTTGGAGAGGAGCAGGGATGTTTCCATTCATGATAAGGGCAACAAAAGTGAAGACAGATGCAAATGCAGGGAAGAGGGAAGGCAAGTCCTTAACAGGATTGCCTTGGTGGCATTGGGTGCTCATCTGAGGTTTGTGATCATAACATTAAAGGTAAACCAGTTGAGTTGGCCCAGTGTGTTGGTTTCTCTCCAACATTCAGCTGCTTGAGTACAGACATGAAGAAAAGGGATAGTATTGCCGGGCGCGGTGGCTCAAGCCTGTAATCCCAGCACTTTGGGAGGCCGAGACGGGCGGATCACGAGGTTAGCAGATCGAGACCATCCTGGCTAACACGGTGAAACCCCGTCTCTACTAAAAAATACAAAAAACTAGCTGGGCGAGGTGGCGGGCGCCTGTAGTCCCAGCTACTCGGGAGGCTGAGGCAGGAGAATGGCGTAAACCCGGGAGGTGGAGCTTGCAGTGAGCTGAGATCCGGCCACTGCACTCCAGCCCAGGCGACAGAGCGAGACTCCGTCTCAAAAAAAAAAAGAAAAGGGATAGTATGCTTCTCAACACCAGGACCCAAAGTTTTTCCCTATTTTTTTTTTTTTTTTTTTGAGACGGAGTTTCGCTCTTATTGCCCAGGCTGGAGTGCAGTGGTATGATCTCGGCTCACCGCAACCTCAGCCTCCTGGGTTCAAGCGATTCTCCTGCTTCATCCTCCCGAGTAGCTGGGATTACAGGCATGTGCCACCACCCCGACTAATTTTGTATTTTTAGTAGAGACGGGGTTTCTCCATGTTGGTCAGGCTGGGCTTGAACTCCCGATCTCAGGTAATCCGCCCGCCTCGGCCTCCCAAAGTGCTGGGGATTACAGGCGCGAGCCACCGCACCCAGCAAGTTTTCTCATTTCTAATCCCAGTTACTTACCTTATACCATTAGATACTATTTTAGGAATGTGTGAAGTATTTGGAAAATTTACACCTGACCCTTCTTTTTGTAGAAACCAAGTTATTACATTTGCCTCTTATGAACACATTAGGACTCAGACATAAAGAAAAGACAAACTTAGAGGAAAATTACCAAACAGATGCCTCTGGAATATTTGCATTTTGCATTCTCCTCAGCCCAAATAGCTCCTGGTATACTTAGGAACTTATGTATTAAAAACAAAAAAGCTGGCCGGGCGCGGTGGCTCAAGCCTGTAATCCCAGCACTTTGGGAGGCCGAGACGGGCGGATCACGAGGTCAGGAGATCGAGACCATCCTGGCTAACACGGTGAAACCCCGTCTCTACTAAAAATTACAAAAAACTAGCTGTGCGAGGTGGTGGACGCCTGTAGTCTCAGCTACTCGGGAGGCTGAGGCAGGAAAATGGCATAAACAAACCCGGGAGGCGGAGCTTGCAGTGAGCTGAGATCCGGCCACTGCACTCCAGCCTGGGTGACAGAGCAAGACTCTGTCTCAAAAAGCTGACTTTCACATAGGGAGACCCTGTTTATACAAAAAATTTAAAAATTAGCTGAGTGTGGTGGCACATGACTGTGGTCCCAGCTACTTGGGAGGCTGAGGTGGGAGTATCGCTTGACCCCAGGAGGTCAAGGCTACAGGGAGCCATGTGTGTGCCACTGTACTCCAGCCTGGGTGATGAAACAAGACCCTGTCTCAAAAAAATAAAAAATAGGCCAGGCACAGTGGCTCATGCCTGTAATCCCAGCACTTTGGGAGGCAAAGGTAGGTGGATCACTTGAGCCCAAGAGTTTGAGACCAGCCTGGGTAACATCTCTACAAAATCCCATCTCTACAAAAAATTAACTGAACGTGGTGGTGTGCACCTGTAGTCCCAGCTACTTGGGAGGCTGAGGCAGGAGTATCACTTGAGCCTAGGAGGTTGAAGCTGCAGTGAGCCCTGATTGCACCACTGTTTTCTAGCCTGAGTGACAGAGCAAGACATGGTCTCAAAGATTAAAAAAAAATTAAAAGCTGACTTGCATTTAAACTTTAGATTTTCTTTCTAGTAACATTAATAAGCTAATTAGTTCACTTTCTCCTAAGATTTTACCTCAAATCATCTTCCTTTTTTTTTTTTTTCTTTTTGTGGAGATGAGGTCTCACTGTGTTGCCCAGGCTAGTCTCAGGCTTAAGCAATTCTGTCTTGGCCTTCCAAAGTGCTGGGATTATAGGTGTAAGCCACCACACCTGTCCCCATCTTCTTTAAGAGTAGACTACAAGAACACCTTCTAAAGTTTTCATGTAGGCAAATATGAAGTAGTGGATTTATTTTATTTTATTTTATTTTTAGATGTAGTCTCACTCTGTCACCTGGGTTGGAATGCAGTGGCTCGATCTCAGCTCGCTGCAACTTCTACTTCCTGGGTTCAAGCAATTCTGCCTCAGCCTCCTGAGTAGCTGGGACTACAGGTATGCACTACCACTCCTGGCTAATTTTTTATATTTTTAGTGGAGACTGGGTTTTGCTATATTGGCCAGGCTGGTCTCAAACTCCTGATCTCAGGAGATCTGCCCACCTCAGCCTCCCAAAGTCTTGGGATTACGGAGGTAAGCCACCACACCCACCCTGAGGCAGTGGATTTAGAGGGAAAAAAACCTCAGCTATATTTATGATTATATTTACAACTATATATTAATTATATTTACAACTCTATGATCTCTGAGGCATCAAAAGTCAGGAATGGGGTCCAAGTGGCCTTGGAGCCTGCTTTCTGAAGACAAAGACCCTATGTACTGCTCTCACATAGGGCTTAGAAAATGCCAAGGATCACTCAGGAAGGAAGAAAATAAAATATTTTCTGGCTGGACACGGTGGCTCACGCCTATAATCCCAGCACTGTGGGAGGCCGAGGCAAGCGGATCACCTGAGATCAGGAGTTTGAGACCAGCCTGGCCAACATGGTGAAACCCTATTTCTATTGGAAATACAAAAATTAGCCAGGCGTGGTGGTGCACCTGTAGTCCCAGCTACTTGGGAGGCTGAGGCAGGAGAATTGCTTGAACCTGGGAGGCGGAGGTTGCAGTGAGCCAAGATTGCGCCACTGTATACCAGCCTGGATGACAGAGCGAGACTTCATCTCAAAAATAAATAAATAAAATATTTTCTTCTCTTTATGGTAAATCATGATGTGTGTGTCCTGCTTTATGGAGTCAGCTCCAAAGACAAACAGAAGGCCAAACAAAGGGGATAGGATGTTTGAGGCTGGAAAGAAGCAAGCTGAAGGAAAATATGATGAGAGGCTGTGAAACAGTTGAGGTGATAAAAATAAAGCTAGGCCGGGTGTGGTGGCTCACGCCTGTAATCCCAGCACTTTCAGAGGCCGAGGTGGGCGGATCACAAGGTCAAGAGATCGAGACCATCCTGGCCAACATGGTGAAATCCCGTCTCTACTAAAAATACAGAAATTAGCTGGGCGTGGTGGCAGGTGCCTGTAGTCCCAGCTACTCAGGAGGCTGAGGCAGGAGAATCGCTTGAACCTGGGAGGCGGAGGTTGCAGTGAGCTGAGATCACACCACTGCACTCCAGCCTGGGGACAGAGTGAGACTCTGTCTTAAAAAAAAAAAGAAAGAAAGATCTGGCCCTGAGCCTCACATACAGAACCAGAAACCCAATGTGGTTTGTACCCTAAGAGCAGATTCCTTCCTCGGGGACTTGTCAGGTGCATAGGCACTTGCTAGATAAGCAGAGTGCTGTTAGCAACAAGCAAGTAGACCAGTGTCCCCATGCTGGCGAAAGGCATATATTGATCCCCTATAGGAGAACATCCTGGGAAGCCAAATTACTAGAAATATTTGACGAGCAGTTAATTAGATTAAGCAGTGTTAGTCATATAACTTAAATGTTTAATGTCACCCTCTCTGGATGCTGGAATTAGATTGTTTGGGATTCAAGTCTAGTTTTGGTTTCTTATTAGCTGTGTGGTCTCTGTTGAATTAGTAACAACTCAACTATAAGTTTGTCTTCTATAAAATGGGATGATAGGTCGGGCGTAGTGGCTCATGCCTGTAATCCCAGCACTTTAGGAGGCCAAGGCAGACGGATCACCTATGGTCAGGAGTTCAAGACCAGCCTAGCCAACATGGTGAAACTCTGTCTCTACAAAAATACAAAAATTAGCCAGCTACCATGGTGGGTGCCTGTAATCCCAGCTACTCAGGAGGCTGAGGCAGGAGAACTGCTTGAACCTGGAAGGCAAGGGTTGCAGTGAGCCAAGATCACGCCACTGCACTCCAGTCTGGGCAATAGAGGAGGCTCGGTCTCAAAAAAATAAATAAAATGGGATGATAATTGTGCTTGATACAGCCGTAAGGATTAGACAAGAAAATGCAAGTAAAGCTTTTTTATTTTTATTTTTTGGAGACAGGGTCGCATTGTCCACTGTCACCCAGGCTGGAGTGTGGAGTGCAGTGGCGAACTCTGCTCACTGCAAACTTTGCCTCAGCCTTCCCAGTTGCTGGGACTATAGGCGAGTGCCAACACACCTAGCTAAGTTTTTTTGTTTTTTGTAGAGATGGAGGTCTTACTGTGTTGCCCAGGCTGGTCTCGAACTTCTGGTGTGAAGCAGTCCTTCTACGTCAACCTCCCAAAGTGCTGGGATTACAGGCATGAGCCACTGCACCCAGTCAGAAATCATTATCCTATGATTCTCAGGAGAACAATTGTATTTCTAAGATCTTCCTTGGCTCCTATTGTTACCCGTGTAAAGCTTGCAATGATTATGCTCTTTTACATGTTCTTTAAAAAACTCTTTAATCAAGATAATCAACAAATGAAGGGGAGATGTGTTGATTTTCTAAGACATTCCTGCCCAATCTGGGGTAAGGCCTAAAGCTACATGTGAACACTCCTATTTTCTCTATACCTATTGAGAACATGTGTGAGACATGATGCAGCTCACCAAGTAATTGTTGAATACCTGCTGTGTGCAGCTTCCTGTTCTAGGCACTGGAGATTCAAAGATGACTCACGATGTGTTTCCTGCCCTTGGACTCAAAATTTAACTAGTAAAACTGGTGAAAACAAACACATAAAAAATTAATGCAATAATTGTTATAGTGGAAAGAAATGAGCTCACAGCTAAAGGAGTAAATCACTCCAGGAGTATCTTATTTCAGCTGGGTCTAAAGGATTAACAAGGCATTAAGAAGTGACACAAGACATGTAAGGTGAAGAGCCATGATCAAAGGCATAAAAGTCTACAAGAGTATTTGGGGGACAGCAAGTCATCTTACACCATTGGATGAGGGTGTAGAGTAGTGATGCTAAACCTTTAAAGACATTTGAAAAGCATTCATTGTCTACCAACATCAACCGCCAAGCGTAACCACTTCTAACATTTTAATTTTTTTTTTTTTTTTTTACCCAAGATGGAGTCTTGCTCTGTTGCCCAGCCTGGAGTGCAGTAGTGCGATCTTGTCTCACTGCAACCTCTGCCTCCCAGGTTCAAGTGATTCTCCTGCCTGAACCTCTCAAATTTCTGGGATTACAGGCACGCACCACCATGCCCGGCTAATTTTTATATTCTTGGTAGAGATGGGGTTTCACCATGTTGGCCAGACTGGTCTCAATCTCCTGACTTCACGATCCACCTGCCTTGGCCTCCCAAAGTGCTGAGATTACAGGCATGAGCCACCAAGCCCAGCCTCTTCTAACATTTTAAAGACTCATCCTTCTGTATCATCTCCTGCCTAGACTGTAGGAGTTTTTTTCCTTATTAATGTCTGCTTTTTTCAGACCCCTGTGAAAGCCTTATTTATTTATTTATTCATTCATTTATTTTTGAGATGGAGTTTTGCTCTTGTTGCCCAGGCTAGAGTGCAATGACACGATCTTGGCTCACCACAACCTCCACCTCCTGGGTTCAAGCGATTCTCCTGCCTCAGCCTCCCAAGTAGCTGGGATTACAGGCATGTACCACCATGGCCAGCTAATTTTGTATTTTTAGTAGAAACGGGGTTTCTCCATGTTAGTCAGGCTGGTCTCGAACTCCCGACCTCAGGTGATCTGCCCACCTCAGCCTCCCAAAGAGCTGGTATTACAGGCGTGAGCTGTGCTGGCCTATTTATTTATTTTGAGATAGAGTCTTGCTCTGTCGCTCAGGCTGCAGTGCAGTGGCGAGATCTTGGCTCACTGCAGCTCCCGCCTCCCAGGTTCAAGCAATTCTTCTGCCTCAGCCTCCCGAGTATCTGGGACTACAGGTGTGTGCCACCATGCCCAGCTAATGTTTTTGTATTTTTAGTACAGATGGGGTTTCACTGTGTTAGCCAGGATGGCCTCAATCTCCTGACCTTGTGATCTGCCCGCCTTAGCCTCCCAAAGTGCTGGGGTTACCCCAGTCAGCCATATTTCTTTTTTACCGTTCAGCTCAAATGACTGCTCTCTAAAGTATAAAGGACTGTTCCTAGACCTACATCCAATGTTTTAGAAGTTGATTTTGCTTTCTGCGCTGTTACTTACTTTTCCAAACATGCATGGATCACCCTTTATAATCCATCTCTATATTTTTCATTTTGCAAAACACCTTCATGTCTGCCTTTTCAAGTGATGCTCACAGCTGTATTTGATGTCCTAAATTCAGAAATGAAGTGACTTGCTCAGGGTTGTCCAGCAACTTGTTGGCAAAATCAGAATGAGTACAGTAGTCCCCGCCTTGTTCACAGCTTCAGTTTCTCCTATTTTCTGCTATTGGTTACCCATGGTCAACTGCAGTCTGAAAACACTAAATGGAAACTTCCAGCAATAAACAATTCATAAGTTTTGAATTGCACACCATTCTGAGTAGAGTGGTGAAATCTCACAACATCCTGCTGCATACTGCTGGGAATGTGACTCGTTCCATTGTCCAGCATACCCATGCTGTATACACTACCCACCTGTTAGCCACTTAGTAGCCATCTCAGTTATCAGATTGATAATGCACATGCATATATAGGGTTCAGGACTATCCTTGATTTCAGACATCCACCAGAGAGCTTGGAACATATCCCCCCAAAAAATGGGGGACTGTAGGCTTGGTGTGGTGGCTTATGCCTATAATCCCAGCACTTTGCGAGGCTGAGGTGGGTGCATCATGAGGTCAGGAGTTTGAGACCAGCCTGACCAACATGGTGAAACCCCGTCTCTACTAAAAATACAAAAAGTAGCTGGGCATGGTGGCGCTTGCCTGTCATCCTAGCTACTCAGGAGGCTGAGGCAGGGGAATCACTTGAAACTGGGAGGTGGAAGTTGCAGTGAGCCGAGATTGCATCACTGCACCCCAGCCTGGACAACAGAGCGAGACTCTGTCTCAGAAGAAAAAAAAAAATGGGATCTCACTCTGTTGCCCAGGCTGAAGTGCAATGGCGTAATCATAGCTCACTGCAGCCTTTAACTCCTGGGCTCAAGCAATCCTCCTGAGTAATCCTCCTGAGCAATCCTCCTAGGACTACAGGCACATGCACCATGTTCAGCTAATTAAAAAAAAAAAAAATTATTTACATAGACAGGGTCTCGCTATGTTGCCCAGGCTGGGAAGGGCTTTAATTGTGGAAACTTCATGCTCTCAGGCAGGCAGCAGAGGTATTTAGGTGATGACTTATTAATCTATAAGTATGTCCTGAATAACTGCTTAGGACTCAGGTCTATGTTCGAGGTTAGGTAATACCAGAGATAGATAGAGGATGTCCCTAGCCCTTGAGTGCCTTCTATTTTGTTTTATGTTAGTGTAGAGATATCAGACTAAATCTCAAGTATTAGTAGGTATAAGTCAAGGATGAAAAAGGAAGTGTAGGCCGTGAGCAGTGGCTCACGCCTGTAATCCCAGCACTTTGGGAGGCTGAGGTGGGCGGATCATGAGGTCAGGAGATCAAGACCATCCTGCTAGCACGGTGAAACCCCCATCTCTACTAAAAATGCAAAAAAAATTAGCCGAATGTGGTGGTGGGCACCTGTGGTCCCAGCTACTCGAGAGGCTGAGGCTAGAGAATGGCGTGAACCTGGGAGGTGGAGCTTGCAGTGAGCCGAGATCGTGCCACTGGACTCCAGCCTGGGCCACAGAGCGAGACTCCATCTCAAAAAAAAAAAAAAAAAAAGAATGGAGTGGTCTCTGGACATCACAGTAGTCATATGAAACCGCACACTAAAGTGAGCATGACTTTCGAACCTCTGCTTCTAGCTTATACCCACTCTGGCCCAGGCTACTCTTGCTTCTTTTTTTTAATTTTTTTTGAAATGGGGTCTTACTCTGTTGCCCAGGCTGTCACGCAGCAGTGCAATCACAGCTCACACAGCCCTGACCTCCCGGGCTCAAGTTCTGCCTCAGCCTCCTCAGTAGATGATGCCATAGGCGCACACCACCATGCCCAGCTAATTTTTATATTTTTTGTAGAGATGGGGTTTTGTCATGTTGCCCAGGCTGGTCTCGAACTTCTGAGCTCAAGTGATCCACCTGCTTCAGCTTCCCGAAGTGCTGGGATTACAAACGTGAGCTACCAGGCCCAGACTCTTGCTTCTTCTAATGGTAACTGCAGGCTCCTCCCTGCTTCCGGCCTTCTCCCTCTCACAGCTGCCAGAGTGACCTTTCCAAAGCACACACGTGATCACAAAACTCCCCTGCTTCAAGCCCACGGGTGGCTCCCCAGTACCCTGGGATAAATTCCAAACTCCTCAGCCACACCACAAGGCCCCCCATGACCAAGCCCCTGCTCATCCCCTCAGCCTTATCTGTAACTGCCCCCTCTGGCCTCTGGATTCAGCTTGCTTGCTTCCTCCACCAGTCTGACCTCAGTCCTCCCTCCCTCTGTTGTCCCCTCCTCAGGCTTCTGTTCCATTCCTTAATCGGGATCCTGGTGGTGAAAGTGCATTCTAAAGCACTATGCCCCATGGGGGGACTAGGGAGAGTGTTTTTGAGTTTCCAGGCTTCTTCCACACTGAACATATGGCACTTTCACACTCAAAGTGCTTTTCAGGTTGCTTTTGAGATAAGACAAGGCCATCAGTTGAGGAGGCGTATTTAAGGGAAACCAGAGCTAGAGACAGGTTTTAGAGGTGTTCATCAAAAGATATTTCTGGACCACTTACTGTGTATCTGGCCTTGGGTGCTGGGCATAGCAAAGGCAGATGCAGCCTGAACAAATAGAGAATTTGCTGGCCCCATGCCAGACCTGCTGTATTGGAATCTCCGGGGAAGTTCTCAGGTGGATCTTAGAACTGGGTAAGTTGGAAAGCCCTAACCTGATTTCATTTGTAAGACATATCCAGAATAGACAAATCTGTAGAGACAGAAAGTAGATTAGTGGTTGCTTGGGGGTAGGGAGAATATGGAAGCGTAGGGATGACAGCTAAGGGGTGCAGGGTTTCTTTTTGGGTTGATGAAAATGTTCTAAAATGGTGGTGATGGCTGTGCAACTCTGAATATACTAATAGCCATTGAAATGTACGCTTTTTTTTTTTTTTTTGAGACAGAGTCTCGCTCTGTCATCTAGGTTGGAGTGCAGTAGCATGAGCTAACTCACTGCAACCTCCTCCTCCCAGGTTCAAGAGATCTTCTGCCTCAGCTTCCCAAGTAGCTGGGATTAGAAGCATCTGCTACCATGCCCAGCTAATTTTTGTATTTTTTAAGTAGAGACAACATGGGGTTTCACCATGTTGGCCAGGCTGGTCTGCAACTCCTGACCTCAGGTGATCCACCTGCCTTGGCCTCCAAAAATGCTGGGATTACAGACATGAGTCACTGCACCTGGCCAAATTGTACACTTTAAATGGTTGAATTGCATGGTATGTGCACTAAATCTCAAAAAGAGCTGTTAAAAAAATAAAAAGGGCTGGATGTGATGGCTTATACCTGTGATCCCAGCACTTTAGAAGGCGAAGGTAGAAGGATCACTTGAGGCCAGCCTGGGCAACATAGCGAGACCACTTCTTCAGCAGGGCATAGTGGTGTGTGCCTGTAGTCCCAGCTACTTGGTAGGCTGAGGCAGAAGGATCCCTTGAGCCCATGAGTTCAAGGTTACGGTGAGCTATGATCATACCACTGCACTCCAGCCAGGACAACAGAGCAAGACCCCATCTCAAAAACAAAACAAAACACTTGGACCAAGTTCCAGAGGGAAGGCACCCACCTCAGACCTGGTTATCCAGTAAAATTGTCAGCATATATTACGAATGTATATTCCAGAGGGTACAAACTAAATAAGCAATTGCAGACCAGGTGCAGTGGCTCACGCCTGTAATCCCAGCACTTTGGGAGGCTGAGGTGGTTGGATCACCTGAGGTAAGGAGTTCAAGACTAGCCTGACCAATATGGAGAAACCCTGTCTCTACTAAAAATACAAAATTAGCCAGGTATGGTGGCATATGCCTGTAATCCCAGCTACTCGGGAGGCTGAGGCAGGACAATCACTTGAACTCAGGAGGCAGAGGTTGTGGTGAGCCGAGATCGTGCCATTGCACTCCAGCCTGGGCAACAAGAGTGAAACTCCATCTCAAAAAAAATAAAAAATAAAAAAAGTAAGCAATTGCAATGAAGTGTGATTAGTCTTACAGAAGGGAAAGTGCAGGCTCCTGTGACGAGAGCAGGTGGGCGTGCAGCTTCCTAAAGAAATACATGGGCCAGGTGCCGTGACTCACACCTGTAATCCCAGCACTTTGGGAGGCTGAGGCGGGTGGGTCACTTGGGGTTAGAAGTTAGAGACCAGCCTGGCCAACAAAGTGAAATGTCGTCTCTACTAAAAATACAAAAATTAGCTGGGCGTGGTGGCAGGCATCTGTAATCCCAGCAACTCCAGAGGCTGAGGCACAAGAATCACTTGAACCCGGGAGGCAGAAATTACAGTGAGCCAAGATCGCACCACTGCACTCAGCCTGGGCAACAGCACAAGACTCAATATAAAAAATATATATATTTAGGGCATTTAATTGGGAGGATTCTGATGGCTGGGATGTGGGTACAGAGGAAAGAGGAAGGGTAAGGCTCTGTTGTATGGCTTGGATACCTGGGTAATTGGTAACCCCTAGAGCTGTTGGAGGAGAAACAAGTTTTGAGAAGATGTTGAGTCTGATTTTGAGCATGTTGAGTTTGAAATGCCCCAGATGTTCAAAAGGAAGTGTCCCGTGAGCAGTTGGAATGTGGGGGTCTGGAAGCAAGGTAAGAACCATGTGAATGATTGGCATGCAGCCTCAGCATGTGGATGGAAGCCAGTGGAATGGGGAGGTCATCTAGGGGTGTGTTTTGAGAGAGGAGAAAAGGGCCTAGAATGGAACCCTATGAGGTGATGTTTAAGACATGCCTGAGGAGGAGGAGAAGGTTGTAAGGAGATTAAGAGGAGACAGCTAGAAATCTAGGTGTTGCATATAGCAATTCAGCTGCTCTCAGTCAGCATTCACTGAGTGTCCATATGCCCTGTGTGTATCTGGAGACAAGTGAGACTTGACCCCTTGACATTAAACTCAGAGTAGTGGCCACCACCCAATTGCCATCAACCTTCTGAAACAAGAGACCCCTTTCTCACAGGCCAATGTCAGTCTTATTTTCTAAATGATAGATTGTGCTTCATTAGCAGTTTATATGAGGCACGGGAGTCCTTCCCAAGCTCACCCTCCTGTATCACCCAGGCCCAGAAAAGCCAGGCCTTGCAGCCAAGCCAAGAGCCTTCTGTCCATGGGAGATGGATGGCCTGAAGGGGACACTCCAGGAGTGTTTGGGGTGGGGAGGGGGGTATGGAGGAAAAGGAGGGTCATGTCATATGCCTGGGGTTCAGCAAATTGTACCCACATACCAGGCACAGAAACATACAAGGAAGGCACCCCCGCTCTGTGGGCGAGACAAAGCAGCAGTCCTCTTCCCACGTGCTCACCCATCTGCTTCTTTGCCTTCACAAATGTGCCTTTTTTCTTTCTTTTTTGGTCCCCTACAGCTTGGCATACATGAGGAAGAAGAGTGAGAGACAGGAGGAAAGGTAAGGTTGGGAGAGGGCAAGAGGAAAGAGGGGAGTAGAGGATACACTCCATCGATTGCCAACACAATAAACTGTATCATGGACTACTTCAGCCTGGCCCCTGTTTTGCAGTGTGCGTGGATCACTTTCCTCTGGGCAGTCTCAGAGATGATGGCCAAGGCATGACCATGGCCTCAATGGACTTAACTGATAGGGCACTTCTCAGTGTGTCACAGGCCTTGGAGGCCCACTTCCATCTGTCCCCTCAGAGGCTGGGCAGAGGCTTTCCCTGCCCTGATACCTTTGACTCATGATGGTATCATCAACCACCCATCACCTGGGGCAGGGGGCTCCCAACTGTCCTCAGTCCCAGACAGCAGGAACACGTGCCTCCCTGACCCACATGACAGCAGGGCAGGGGGCGGGAGAGTGCAATGGGCAGGTTTGCCCTGTGGGAGGCCCCTGTGAGGCAGAGGGCGTCAGGAGAGATATAGAGGTGGGAGGACAAGGGTTCTCCCTGCCCCTCTACCATCTGAGGAACCTGGGCATGGGCCTGGGTATAGGAGGCCATCCAGCCTGCCTTCAAGCCACTGATGGAGAGAGGCCGAGTGGCTGTCCTGGGGTTGATCCATGCTGCTCTGAGTCAGATAGGCATCATGGGCTTCACCTGGCTGTGCTCATAGTGCCCTCATTCCAGCTCCTGTCCCCTTCCGATCCTCACACCCACCCCTGGCTAGAGCTGAATATTAGGCTGTGGCCTCAGGACTCTTCAGAGCACAGAGAGTCAGGGGTCTGTCCCTTCCCAGCATTGGAGACCAGGGATTCTCAGTGACAACCCCAGTGGACCCCTTGGCTGGGACGGTGACATTTTTCCATCCTCCATTTCTTGCCCAAGCCCTGCCCTCTCCTGTGTACTGAGCTGTGAGCTTGTGTTGGCTCAGTCACCCCGATCTGCACTTTCCCAGGACCTGGTCAACCAGTGTTCACTTCCTCTTTCCCCCCATGACAGGCTATGCTTTTGATGCAGGTGGACAACCTTGCTCTACCACAAGAGGGTCTCTGTGGGGTCCTCAGGACTGAGGGCTGCTAGGGGCAGTTCTGGGATTGCCGACTTCTTGCATGGACCTCGGGGGCATGCCCCCAGCTGTGGCCAGCCTTGGGTGCTGGCCTGGTCTCCATCATTTGTTTGCCTCCTCTGCCCCATGCTGTTCCAGCTGACCACCCCAAATACTGAGCTGCACCATCCCGTGCCATCCTTTGTTACCCAGGGAGCGAAGAGCTGCGCCAGTGTGCAGAGGGCTGCCTGCCTAGCCCTGCCCACCCTTGCCCCAGCATCTGGAATGAGCCACCTGCATCCACACAGGTGTTTCCTGTGCTCCTTCCTGTTGCCGTTTTTTCTGCTCAGCTTGGCTTCCCCAGCAGGTGGTTAAGGCCCCAGCCAAACCTCTTCATATCTAGCTCTAAAACACTTGGGGGCAGGGCTCCCCGGGGATCTGGGTCACCCTCCAGGGGACTGTTGGCACTTCACTGGCTCTTCCTGAGGGGCAGGCTCCCCAACGTGACATGTCCTGCACAGGCCAAGCTGCTGCCACAGGCACTGGGACATCACAGTGGCCTCAATGAGTTGGGGAGGTGCTGCCTGTGCATCATCTCCTTGCCCCTGGATACTGGAAGGGCTGAGGGAGAGGGGAAAGGTGGAGAGCCTGTTTCTCTAGCCACGGGTGTGGGCCTCCCTCAGCCCCTCCTTAGAACAGTCCTGCCATCCTGAAGTCCCACCCACCCTCCAGTTCCTCACACAGGACTCAGCCTTCTGGGGTTAACACATTCACTGGCCAGGCAGCTCTGGGGCGAGGTGAGGCAGGGCAAAGGCAAGCCCTCCCCTGGGATCTCTGCTTCCTGAAGCAGCACAGGTTGGCTGGCTGTTGGGGATCACAGAGTTCAGGCAGGTTTGTTATTACAGAGGGGGAGACAACTGGGGAGGGAAGGGACTTGCTGTCTTGGGTCACAGGGTAGCCATCCAGCTCTCCTGCCTCCCAGGTCCCAGCTCTTCCCCTCTGCAAGGAGCTCCTCTCCCCTGCCACCCAGCCTCAAGGAGCTTCTTCAGCCCCCTCTGCAGAAAGCTGCCCAGGCTGCAGAAGACCCAAACCTGGCATCTGCTGATGCAGATCTGCTGCCCCCTGGTGGGCAGAAGCTCCAGCCACCCCGTGCCTCCTTTCCCTTCCTGTTTTTCCTTTCCCTTCCCCTTTACTCCCAGGCCACAGCCTGGGATTGGCACCCTTTGGTGTTTTCTGGGCCAACTCCAGTTTAGCTCCACCTTGGGCCATAGTTCCCAGGCCCAGCGTAGGCCCCACCTGTAGGCTGAACCACCCTTTTCCCCTGCTCTCTTCTCCAAGCCCAGTTCCAGCCTTCTGGGCTTTCTTCCACCTGGATTTCCAGGACAAGTGCACATGGCACTGTCATAGCTGCAGTGTGGACACACCAGTGTCAGGCAGGGCCACAGCCAGAGGGTGTTGGAGCAGAGGGTAGGGAGTGTACCAGGCCATGTAGGAAAGGCATTTTGCTTTTTTATTTTCTGTAAAACTCTGTAAATAAAATACAAAATCAAGGGATGTGGCTGGGCAGAGGCAGGGTGGCCAAGCCCTGGACACTGATATGCGGCAAGGGATGTGCTGAGCCTAGGCTGGGAGGCACTTGACTGCAGGCACTGACTCTCCAACCCCAGGGGCAACAGAAGAATATATTAGATTTTCATTGCTAGGAATCTGTGGGGGAGGGGTATCTGGAGCCAGCCCTTACCCTCCTTGCCAGTGCCTGGTGAGCCCTGAAAGTAGGGGGAAGGGGCGCCAGGAACCCGTGGGTGAATAGTTTAGAATGCTGTGCTCGCCATGCTGCCAGGCCCAAAGATGCGGGGCAGGGCGTCCAGGGACTCCTCTAGCCGTCGATGGGCAGACTGTCCCTCTTCTCCTGTAATGAGTGAGGATGGGGTCGGGGTGGCCCTAGCCCCATCCCACTCTCCCACCCCTGGCGCCATCTCTCCTACCCCCATCAGCCAAGATGTTCCAGAACTCCACCCATCTCTCCCACCCCCCAGCCTCACCACACTGCTGTAGGCTCTGCTGGGCAGCTTCCCTCACAGCTTCTGTGTCAGTTTGGCAGAGGTACACCAGGGGCTCAATGCCCTCGGGAGCCTGTCAGGGGAGGGAACATTGAGGTGGGCCCAGGGGAGCAGATGGGAGGGGCTCAGGGGTGGGGGTGCCGGAAGGGGACAGAGGGGTGGGAGGGTTGGCAGGGGTCACCTTGATGCAGCCTAGAGCCAGGCAGCCAGCCACTCGAGTCTGCACATCCTCATCCTCCAGCTGGTCCAGAAAGCACAGGAGGGCCTGTGGAAGGGTGGGAGGACAGACTTAGCCAGATGCTGGGAGCCCAGGACTCCAGCCCTTGCCCTCAAGGGAGCCCTGTCCGACTCACCCTCTCCCGGAAGGCAGGGCCCAGTGACAGGCTCCGGAGCTGGGTGCTGACAGCAGCCATGACCTTGTTGTTGCCGTGGACGAGCAGGGAGCTGAGGGCCCGCAGCCCATCCCTTCGCAGACGCCCCTCGGGCGCCAATCTCAGGGCCTTCAGCACAACAGCCTGGTCATCTGAGTTCAGATTCCGCACCAGTAACACTGAAAAAAGGGGATATAGTGGGTGGATAGGCAAGGTGACAGGGTGAGGAGCTCCCGCTGGTGGACTCATGTCCTCAGATCCAAAGAGTCAGGCCACTTTGTGATCGGGGCCACCGCCTCACCCTCCTCGGCAGTCTCGGTCACGTAGGCCTCCATGGTGGGGCTGTCCAAGGTTTCCACAAAACTCCAGAACTGAAAGACCGTGAGCTGCTCTCCAGGCCCTGGCTGGGGCCTTCTAGGCAGCTTCTGCCCCAGGGCATCCTCCAGGAACTTCACACACACTGCAGGAGGCAGTAGCACGGGCCTCAGAGTTTGGGTGAACACAGGTGTTTTTTTTTTTTGAGACGGAGTCTCGCTCTGTCACCCAGGCTGGAGTGCAGTGGCGTAATCTCGGCTCACTGCAAGCTCTGCCTCCCGGGTTTACGCCATTCTCCTGCCTCAGCCTCCCAAGTAGCTGGGACTACAGGCGCCCGCCATCTCGCCCGGCTAGTTTTTTGTATTTTTTAGTAGAGACGGGGTTTCACCGTGTAGGCCAGGATGGTCTCGATCTCCTGACCTCGTGATCCACCCGTCTCGGCCTCCCAAAGTGCTGGGATTACAGGCTTGAGCCACCGCGCCCGGCCTGAACACAGGTTTTTAGAGGGGAGAGATGCTCCTATCCCAGGCTTAGGTCCAGGGGCCCTCTGTTCAAACCCCACCCATCTGGGTCCTTCTGCTTTAAGGCCCAAGTCTTTCCTGGTCTCCTCGGTGCCCAGTTCATTTATCTGTGTGGACTGACCTGGCTTCCCCGAGCTTCCTGTCACTGGGAATCTGAGCAAGGGTGGAAGGAGGAGGCAGCCTACTCACCAGCCTCAGCCAAGCCTGGCTGGCGCAGGGAGAGGCGGGCACCATACTGGTTGCAGAAGGTGAGAAGCACCCGCTCCACTGGGCAGAGGAAGCAGCTGAGTCTCTCTGTGCACTGGTCCCAGAAGGTCAGGAAGCCAGGCCGAGAGGCCGAGAACTGCACCACTGTGAGGGCGTGAGGGAAACTGTCAGCAATAGAGCAGGCGGGTGAGTAGAGAGCATGCAGATGGTGGTAGGCTGAGGCAGGAACTTCAAGGCAGATGGCAGAGCCCCAACCCACTGGGCCTTTACCTTCCTGGGCAGAGCTGGCCGGAATCTCCCACCGCCTGCTGAACTCGCATACTGCCTCCAGCACTCGGGCTTCCCGCAGCAGCCGCTCCAGGGCCCATGCCTCCTGGCATCGCAGAGGCCCAAATGTGCCCAGTTTCTGGAGAATATGGGTGGCCACGTAGCTCAGGCATCAGGGTAGGGCTTGGGAGGATCGTGCTCAGGGACAAGTCCCTCCCCACTTGGGGAGGTTGGGGCTACAGAGTTGGAAGATACTCCACTCAGCAAGGGCCAGATGCCAAGGGCCCTGGGGCACTGGGTGTGGCACTCAGAGGAGGTATAGAGGACCAGGATTGAAGAACAGGACTCCCTGGGGTTAGGGGTTACAAGGGAAGGGTGGGGAAACACCATCAGCCTCACCAGCAGGAGGCGACTGCAGTGGTACAGGTGCCGGACCAAGGCAGTGTCCAGAGCTGGACACCCCGTGCTGAGGGGGCGGGCACTGGGCGAGTCTATGCTGTCCTCAGCCCCAGCCTCTGGGCTGCTTGGAGGCCTGAGGGAAAAATGGGGTCAACCACCCCAGAGGCACACATCACCACCTGGTCACCAGGAGGCACGCATCACCACCTGGTCACCAGTGTTTATTTTTATTACGCTTCCCCCATCCCAGAAAGGAAGAAGATGATGCACTGACAGCAGACAGTGGGGTAAGTTCGTGGAGGATTTCTAGGAGGAAGGGGCTGGGATCAGCAGGTGGTAGAAGGGATTTCTGGAGTCAGTCTGCTCCGTGCTACCTCCAGCTGGGACCACTGGGGATGGCGTGGGTAGGAGTAGGCTGCAGGCGGGATGGTTTATGACAAGTGGACTGCAAAGGGTGCAGGGCATGGGGCTGTAACCTGGGCAACAGCAGAGGGAGGAGGGACCTGGCACAACTCTCAACTGGGAACCAGCAAAGGCCACTCCAGGACTGACAGTTGAGGGGCCAGGGCCTCTGGGAGAGTTGGGGTCAAGAAGGAGTGGGGCAGTGCTGGGGTCCCAGAGTGAACTGCGAGGCACTGAGAGAGCTTCTTCAAAGGGCAGGTCCAAGGTGAGGCCAAGGGGAAGAGGAGGGGCTGGAGGCACCCAAGCTGATGGGGACTGGAAGAGGAGGAAGACATTGCAGAGATGAGGAGGGCGGTCAGAAGCACTGGGGGGGGGATACATAGGGTTGGAGACATGCGCATGAAGGACATGGGGGGTGGACACAGGTGCACCTGCCAGCAACTCAGTCCTCATGTGCTCCACCTGACCCTGCCTCACCTGTCCTCCCCTTTGACTTTCTCCCAATTCACCTGTTCCACCTTTCCCTGGTCCTACCTCACCTTTTCCCTCTCACGGAGCCTCATGTCCACCTTGCCTAGCCCCCCACCTGTCCCCAGGAACATCATTGTCTTCATCTTCGTCTTCATTGAGGAAGCTGAAGCTCTCCAAGGCATGCTCCACGGTGATGCTGAGACTGGAGGCCCGGCTGCGAGTCAGACCTTGTCTCTGCTGAGGTTGTGAAGGGTGTCAGAGCAGCTGCTGCCCGCTGGCTGCCCTCCCTGGTTGCCCTAGCCCAGCCCAGCCCTCCTCACCATGAGCAGACTCTCTAGTCGGGTCACTTCCTGCTCCAGGCCCTGCAGCTCAGGAAACTGGCCACGGTAGTCATCCAGGGCAGCCATTAGGGCCCCCAGTGCCTCCTCCAGGATCTTGTCCCCAGACCCTCCGGCTGCCCCTGGGACTGGGGTCTGGACAGCCATGGCCAGGCTAAGGTCTGAATGCTGGGGTGCAGGGGTTGGGGGTGAGGGAGTGGGGCTTAGACTCTGAACCATAGACTCTGGGGGATCTGGGGCAGGGCTTGTGAGGGGTTTCCTACTGGAATGGGCAGGACTTGGGTGGGAGGTGCTGGGGACTATAGAGTCTGCCTGAGTGCAGGAATTGGAGGCTGGGGGACTACAGGGAAGGGAGTCCGTGCCTGGGAGGGTGGGGTCTGAGTGTTTGGAGGGGCTGGAGAGGGTAGCAAGTTCTGGAGAAGTGGAAGGACTTACATTTATAAGGGTGGGGCTTGTGGTGGGATGGGTGGGGCTTGTGGCAGTCTGGACTAGGCCCATAGCACTGGGGTTTGGACTTGTAGTGGTGGGAGGTGACATCCTGGTTTTATGAGTGGGACTTGTGGGTGTGTGGGTGGGACTTATAGTGGTAGGAGTTGACATCCTGGTTTTATGGGTGGGACTTGTGGGGGTATGGGTGGGGCTTGGCATGGTATGGGTGTGGCTTATGGTAGTCTGGACTGGGCCTATGATACTGACAGTAGGGCCTGTAGTAGTAAGGGTAGAGATTATGAGCTTGTGGGTAGAGCCTTTAGTAGTGTGAGTGGGGGGGCTTTGAATGGCACTACAGGTGGAGCCTGTAGTGGTGTGAGTGGGGCCTGGCAGTTCTGAAGGGCCAGAGTCTGTGGCCTTATGAACTGAGTCTAGGTGTGCAGATGGGGCAGGGTCTGTAGATGTGGGGACAGAGCCTGTTGTACCGAGGGTGGAGCTTGTGGTAGAGTGGCCAGGGTCCAGGGTAGGAGGAACAGGACTGGGGTGCTCTCCATGGGTGGGAGCTGGGTGTGCAGGTGGGCTAGGTCCCCAGGCTAGGCTTTCTGGGCCAATGGCCTCCACTGAAGCCTCAGCCAAGGCAGCGTCTACACTAGCCTCACTGATGTGGCTAAGAGTCCGACTGTAGGGTGCATGCCCATTTGCCAGGACTGGGCCCACGGCCCCCTCCTCATCCAGGGGACCAGAGCTGGGGGTCTCAGGCCTACGGAAGGCAACTTGGATGGGAAGGAGCTCAGGCTGCTGCACCAGGGGCCTAGGGGCTGATGAGTGGCGGGCAGTGCCTGAGAGCTGTGGGCTGGATGAGTCGTCTGAAGATTCGGATGACAGGGACCATGCTGTCCCATTCTCCAGCTCCTCCTGCCGTCGCAGCATGTTCTGAGAAAGAGGAAAGGGCATGTCAGAACCACCCCCAGGGAGCCTCTGGGGGATGGCAAGGCCTGGACCTGGGCTATGACTCACATAGAAGGCCTGTTCCCGAAGTGAGGGTGTGTCTGGTGGGCTCTGGCTATAGGTGGAGAAGCGCTTGGTGACTGTGGAGGCCTTGTTGACAGAAGAAGCGGCTGAGGGCTGGTCATCCTTGTCGAAGGGGCTGGGAAGGGAAGAGGCTGTTGGCAGGTGCCACAGCCCTCGTGGCCCTCCCCCAAGCCCCTCAGCCCCACCAACCTCCATGTGACTTCCAGGCTGAGCTTGATGGTGCCAAGGTCATTGATATCCACAGCCACAACCTGGGGCAGGGCGGCAAACAGGTCCTTGGTCTCACAGGAGACACTGCCCACAACCACATGGTTGGCCAGGCCCTTCAGTTCTGTCACCTGTAGCCAAGAGTGCATGGTGGGGTCACAGGGGTGCAGGGGCTATGAGATCATGGGCAATCTGAGGTCTGAATTTGCACAGAACTTATAAAATGGTCATGGGAGGCTGAGGCGGGAGGATCACTTAAGGCCAGGAGTTCAAAACCAACCTGGGCAACATGGCAAGACTGTCTCAAAAAAAAAAAAAAAAAACAAAAAAGAATTTAGCCAGGCATGGTGGTGCACCTGTAGTCCCAGCTACTTGGGAGGCTGAAGTGGGAGGATGGGTTGAGCCCAGGAGTTTGAGGCTGCAGTGAGGTATGATTGCACTGCTGTACTCCAGCCTGAGTGACAGAGTGAGACCTGCCATCTCCTTGATAGATAGATAGATAGATAGATAGATAGATAGATAGATAGATAGATAGATAGATAAATGCTCATGGAGCCATGGATGCTTGAAGCAGCCTGGGAGCATGGGAATCACAGAGGTCTGCATGGTAGGGTCACTGAGGTTATGAGGTCACAGCCTCATGGGAGCTTAGGAGACCAAATATTCACAGGGTCAGAAGATCATGAGGAGGTCACAGGGTCAGGAGGCCATGATGTCCTAAGAATCATAAAGATTGTTTCTCTGAGGGCCACAGAGATCATGAAGGTCATGGGATATCTTCACAGGGCTATGGAGCCATGAGGGGATTACAGGAGTAAGGGACTCAGGGTAATGGGGGTCACAAGGGGTTCACAGGACCACAGTGGCCTGTTATCCTGGGCAGAGACATCACCTTGATAGACAGAAATTCCGTGAGCAGAGGGAGAAAGATGGTTTCTTCACTGTCCCACACCTGCTTTCCACTACCCTCAATTCGGCCCCGTAGTTTCCAGCGCTGACGCCCATATTTCATGCAGATCTGGGGGAACAGGCGGGATGAGGCAGCCTAGGTGTTGGGACCCTACCAACCCAGCCTTTCCCTGCACATTCTCATACCTCATATTGATCGCCTACACACAACCTGGCGAAGCCAGCCAGCCCTGGGAGTTGGGGGAGAAGGGGAGAAGTTGGTGAGCCATATCGGAGGTCTTCAGCATACTCCCTCCGGCCCCCCGCCTGCCCCCACAACTCAGTACCTTTCATTCGGAGATGAAACTCGCCCAGCTGTGCCTCCAGCTCACTCTCCAGCAGACACATGCTCTGGGAGGGAGGGGCAGGGACAGGAGGGGGTCAAGAGCCAGCCACTAGCCCTGCCACACCCTGTGCCTCTGCCTTGTGGGCACCCATCCCTCACCTCTGTGTACTCGCGATGCCCCCGAGTGGCCTCTGCTAGGCTGTCCCGGGCCTCTCGGCTCCCCGGGGACCCAGTGGTATAGGCACGGACCATGTTGTAGGCACCATCCCGGAGACGGCGCTGGACACAGTATGCCTCATACAGCTCGTCGATCTGGAAAGGTGAGTGGGGTGACAGTAGGGGGACTGAGACTCACCTCTGGGTTTACTTACCTTTGGGGTTGCTCACCCTGGGCCTGGCACTGCCTTTCTTCTCCCTATGATATCCAACCCCCCACCCACCCTGCACACATGCTGCACTCATACCTTGCTGGCATGGAACTCCAGTCGTCGCAGGAAGCGTTCAATGGACTTGACTTGCTGGGGGAGAGGTGGGTCAGGAGGGGCCTGAAGCCCAGGGCCCTTACCCTCCCTGTGAGCCAATCCCTTCCAGTACCATTCCAAGCATACTCACCTTGTCCAGATCATACAGGAAGCCCTGCAGGGGGTGGGGAGAAGGGGCAAATATTTAGGAGGGATGAGGAGGACTCCAGCAGAGGCACTCAGACTCATCACAGCTCCCCTCTCTCACACCACAGTCCACAAGCACTCCCATCACAGTAGCAACTGATGCCCCTTCCTGCTGGCCTAGCCCTTGGTGGATGCTGGTAGCACAGATCTGGTCCCTTCAACACCCTCCAGGACCTCTCCCCCCACCTCTTCCCTGGGATTCCTTTTCCTGCAGCCCCCTGGGGAGAGCTCTATGCTTCCTTGGGCAAGGTTCCCTCTGCAGGGGAACTCCCACCAAGACCCGACAGAAGTGTTCCCTCCTCTGGGAAGCCCGTCTTCCTAAGAAGCACCATGCAGCAGTACCACTGCTCAATACCAATGGCAGCAGAATCTCCTGCTGTCCATGTCTGTAGGGGTCCCACCTACCCCACTGGAAGCTCCTGGAGCAGGTACTGAGCCCCAAGCAGAAAGTATGCACAGCAAAGTTTGGGGATAGAAAAGCCCTCAGCCTTTCCTGATATCCCCTTTTCTACTCACACCTGAACCAGATCACTTCAGAAAATAACCCAGATATCACCCAGGGCTGGCCTTGCCCAGCCCTCCACACCAAAGAGGCAAAGGGCATCCCTACCTCCCGCCACTCACCAAGCGGGAATTCCTCTTGGACTCCCTTATCTGCCCCTGGAGTTTCTCCTGCTCCTGCTGGTGCACTTCCAAGTAGGCCCTGAGGAAAGGGGCGACCACAAGAATGAACTCGGCTCTCCAGGCTCATGCTGCCCAGGGTGCAGACAGCAGGGAGAGGGCATGGGGCTGGAGAAGGTTCCTGCTAGCAGGAGGCGGGCTTGGGGAGGGATCCCGGGACAGGGCTGGGAAGAGAGGAGCTGCTCACGTCAGGCCTCGCTTCAGCGCCGCATACACCAGGTCCAGCCGCTCGGGTTGCGGCACCTTGGCGGCTGGGTGAGCCACAGAAAACATCCTGGACACTCGGGAGAGCGCGGGGGGCTTCCGTGGGGGCCCCGGCGGGCTGAAGACAGGGAAGCTCCTGAGGGAGAGGCTGTCCTCAGAAAGAGGAGAGCAGGAGTCCCCCAGACCCTCACTACGCACCCCCAGATCCTCACTAGCGCCCAGTCCCAGCCCCATCTGACGCCCTTTGACCCCACCAACCCTGCGAGGCCGCGTACCTGGGCCCCCGCTCGTGGCTGCCGAGGACGCCTGCGAAGGACTGGCTCCTACTGACCCGGGCGCTGAGCAGACGGCGCTGCGGCCGCACCGACAGGGACATCATAGAGTGAGTCCGCGCGGGGCTCCCTGCGGGGGATCGGGCGGGGGGGGGGTGTCCAGTACCAGTCGCATCCCCGAAGCCCTCTCCCCACAGCTGGAATCCAGGGCTGGCGCAGGTCTTTCCTGTCGCTAGGCACAGCTGCCCCAGCGGGCTCCGGCCGGGTCCTCCTAGTCCCGCCGACCTGGGCGCTAATGACAGGCCAGCCGCAGGCGACTCGGTCTTGGACTCAGCGTGGCCTCGGCTCGGCCCCCACTTCCTGCCGAGGTGCGGGCTCAGCCCGCCGCGGGGCAGGAAGGGGGGTCGCGCGCGGACCCTCCTCTGGCTAGGAAGGGGCAGGAAAGAGGCGGCGCGCGGGAAGAATGTGCGGAAGCGCCTGTTTACCCGGGGGCGGGGCGGCCTCCCCAGCCCTGCCCCAGACGCCCCCCCCCACCCAGGCCACCCGGAGTTCGGGCGCCCCCACCCCAGGAGGCAGAGGAGGTCACGGGGCGGGGCAGGGCGCACGCTCGGAGCCCTACGGAGCTGCCCGACAGGCCCATCCGGTGCGGGTTTGTTGCCTGCCCCCCGCCCGCCAGCGTGACCTGCTCCCCACAGCCCCCACCGGCCCCGCCGTCCCGGCGCCCTCCCGGCCGGGGGATTCCCAGATCCGAGCGCGATGTCGAGAAGGGCCCCGCCCCCTCCTGTTTCATGTGGCTCCCACCTGGAAACTGAGTCACGGACGTGCGCCTCCACCCCGGCCTCGGCCGGGAGAGCTCCTCGGCAGACCCCCACCCCGCTTCGGCGAAACACCCACTCCTGGCCCCCGAACCCGGCCTGCGCCCCCTGGGGCCAGTCCCTGAGCTTTCGCAGCCCCGAGCCGGGTCCTACCTCTCTTCTTGGTGTTCATGGTGGGTCTGGGACGGTCCCCGACCCGCGCTCGCCCACCGCGGACCCTGCAGCCCTGGCCACTTGGAGCCGCCCGGCTGGGCTCCCGGCTCACTCCCAGCGGCTCTGGCTCGGCTTCGGCTCCTCCCGGCGCCGCCCCCCGCCCAGTTCCTGCCGCCTGACTCAGCCCGCCTGGATGGGGCGGAACCGGTGACTGGGGTTCCCCTCGGGGAGGGGACCGACGGGGGTGTGGGGGGATCTTCTCGGCTGGGGTCAGTAATGTGCGTAAAGGGATTTGAACATGGGGATGAATATGGAGGGATAGAATGAAGGCGCTAAGTGGAGGAAGTATCGGACATTAGAGTAGGGGCCTTAAAGAGTCGCTGTTGAGGCCGGGCGCAGTGGTTCACGCCTGTAATCCCAGCACTTTGGGAGGCCGAGGCGGGCGGATCACGAGGTCAGGAGTTCGAGACCAGCCTGGCCAACATGACAAAACCCCCATCTCTACTAAAAATACAAAAATTAGCCAGGCATGAAGGCGCACACCTGGAATCCCAGCTACTCAGGAGGCTGAGGCAGGAGAATCGCTTGAACCCGGGAGCTGGCGCCACTGCACTCCAGCCTGGGTGACAGAGTGATACTCCATCCCTCCCAAAAAAGAGTTGCTGTTGAGCAGTGCTAAGGCTGAACACACAGAGAGCTGGGGTTCTAAGTGTGTGAAGGTGGATAGTAGGGGGCTGAAGAGTGGAAGGATGGGCCAAGGGTGCTGATTGGAGGGGCTGTGCCAATGGAGGGCAGAGAGTTAGGGCACTGATCACCAGGGGACTGGGAGGCTGAGAAGAGAGGCTGAAAGTGTGGGACTAGATCCACCCCATAGTGTGTGCTGCTGCGCCAAGAGGGATGCAGAGAAGGAACTGGATGCAGCGTCCCATAGCCCCATGCACCACCCCACCTCTACTCCCACAGAGTGAGTGCTCAGTCTGAGCACTCCCCTCCTCCCAGGACCCAGGGGAAAGGATCAGGTCCGGCTGCCAGCCAGGGCCTCCTCCCTAGTCAAGCTGCATCCTAGGCTAATGTCCCATCCTTACTGCCCCCAGCTCACATGGGCCTCTCAGGTTCTGCATTCCCATCCTGATCCCCATCCCCAGTGTCTCTTTGTTTTTTTTTTTTTTTTTTTTTCGGAGACAGAGTCTTGTGCTATCACCCAGACTGTAGTGCAGTGGCACGATCTCGGCTCACTGCAACCTCCGCCTCTCAGATTTAAGCGATTCTCCTGCCTCAGGCTCCCAAGTAGCTGGTATTACAAGCACCCACCATTATGCCCGGCTAATGTTTGTATTTTTAGTAGAGACAGGGTTTCACCATGCTGGCCAGGCTGGTCTCAAACTCTTGACCTCAAGTGATCAGCCTGCCTCATTCTCCCAAAGTGCTGGGATTACAGGCATGAGCCACCGTGCCCAGCCTATCTCTTTGAATATCCCATGTCCACCTCTAGCCTGGATAGATGCCACCATGCCCATCCCTCCCCTGACCTTGGAGGGGCTGGATGCTCCCCCATCCCATAAACACTCTTGCTCCCTGAGGCTCAATTCTCCCATACTGTGCTTACTTTCTCCCCAAGAGTCTGGGTTGGGCCCAGGGGTCTGCATTTCCACAAGTTCCCCCTCCCCCTGACAGATTCAGATGCAAGAGGTCCAGGGACCTCAGTTTGAGACATGTTATTCTCCCCTCCTCCTTGAAGCCGAAGCCTGGGTACCCTGCACCCTACACTGGTGACCTGTGCATCCCATGGATTGCCTGCCTAAAACTGGCCTCTCTGCTCCCTTCAGCCATCCCCAGCCTTATCACCCGCCTTTGGAATGCCCCTTTCCTAAACCACAACCACACTGATACAACCCTCAGGCTTTCCATTACCCCCACCTCAGCTACCTTTTACCTGAGACCTCTCACCCCTTGAGCTCTCTTTCATTTATTTACCTGTTCACTGAATGGCAACCCTGTGCCAAGTATGTGCCAGTCACTGGAGATACAGCCCAGAATTTCACAGACACCACCCTGTGCAGAGCTCACACAGTCCGCCTCTGCTTTTTTTTTTCTGCCAGCTCCCTCCTACCTTCTCTTCCCTACCTTCCCTGCACAGCCTCCTCCCCAGCCTGGATTCACAGCCACCATCCCATCACTCACCTGCTGCAAGTATCCTCAGCACTGCCTGCCTTTCTCCCAGCTGATAGAAACCAGCCCTGGGGAACCCAACTCCTGGTCTTCTCTACACCTGCACACAGGTTGGCAGGAGTTCCCAGAGGTCTTGGCACAGCAGCCTGGCTGGAATCATAGAGCAATCCTCAACCTTGGCCAGGTCCTCACCACCCACCTGGCAAATCCTCAAGTGTGACTTTAGTCTTCTTTCTCCTTTTGGGGTGTTTCAGACTTTCTCCACAAGTCTCAGACAAGCTCAAGTCACTCCCACATGAAAAATAAAAACAGGCTGGGTGCAGTGGCTCATGCCTGTAATCCCAACACTTCGGGAGGCGGGGGGTGGATCACTTGAGGTCAGGAGTTCGAGACCAGCTTGGCCAACATGGTGAAACCCCACCTCTGCTAAAAAATATAAAAATTAGCTGGGTGTGGTGGTGCGCACCTATAGTGCCAGCTACCTGGGAGGCTGAGGCAGGAGAATCGCTTGAACCTGGGATGCAGAGGCAGCATAGAGCTGATATTGTGCCACTGCACTCCAGGCTGGGTGACAGAGCGGGAGTCTGTCTCAAAAAAGAAAAAAAGAAAACCCTGGAAACTGTCCAGATACCTGTCAATGAATAATGGAATTACCACACAGCAAAAAGAATGAAAAATATACAGTGACATGCAACAATATGGGTGAATCTGAGAGCAAATCCAAGAGAGGACGAATGTATGATCCCCTTGATAATGAAGTTCAAAAGCAAGCAAAACCAATCTATGGTGATAGAAGTTAGCCTGGTAGTCTCCCTCCAGGTGTTGTGACTGAAGAGGCCACAAGGAGTCTTCCAGGATGCTGGTAATGTCCTATTTCCTGCTCTGGGTTAAATTTCCTGATCCTATATGAGTGTGTTCTCTTATGAAAATATACAGAGTTGTACACTTAGGACATACACACTTTTTGTGTCCCTATTATATTTCAATGTAAAATTGGTTATAATTACAAAATGTTGGGCCAGTGCGGTGGCTCATGCCTGTAATCCCAGCACCTTGGGAGGCTGAGGCAGGTGGATCACTCGAGGCTAGGAGTTTGAGACCAGCCTGGCCAACATGGTGAAACCCTGACTCTATTAAAAATACAAAAATTAGCCAGGCGTGGTGGCATGGTCTGTAGTCCCAGCTACTTGGGAGGCTGAGGCGTAAGAATTGCTGAACCCAGGAGGCAGAGGCTTCAGTGAGCCGAGATCACACTGCACTACAACCTGGGTGACAGAGCAAGATTCTTTCTTCAAAAAAAAAAAAAAAAAAATTCAAAAAAAAAAAGAAACAGTCCCAGGATGGTGGTTCATGACTATAATCCCAATTACTCAGAAGGCTGAGGCAGGAGAATTGCTTGAACCTGGGAGGTGGAGGTTGCAGTGAGCCAAGATGGCACCATTGCACTCCAGCCTGGGCGACAAGAGCAAAACTCTGTCTCAAAAAAAAAAAAAAAAAAAAAAGACTGCCCTGTGGACCTTCTGTCTTTCTTCAGCTACCGAATTCCTTATTCCATCTCTCTCCTCTCCTTTCAAAGCCAAGTGTCTTAAAGAGATGTCTACCTGCATTTTCTCACTATACCCGCCTGCTCCTCTTCCCACACTGGTCCAGTTTTTGTATCCACCATTCCCCTGACTAGTCTGGACAAGGTCACCAGTGACCTTCCTGTTGCTGAACCCAGTGCCCATGTTTCATCCTTATCCTGCTTGATCTCAGCAAAACTTTGGACTTTGTGGCTCCTCTCCTCTTCTTTAAGCCCTTCCTTCCCCTGAATTTCAACAGGCAATACGCTGGTTTTCTATCTACCTCTCTGGCTGCATATCTTACTTTCCCACAGAGGGCCCTTCTCTCCCCCCATCCCTGAAAGGGCCTTATCCTCCCCGCCCTTGGGCTGTGCACAGCTCCTGCAGCTCAATGCCATCTAAATGTTGCCAGCTTCCTTATCTCTCCTTCACCCAAGCCACTCTTCTGAGCACTAGGCCTCTGTATCCAGCTGCCCGCTTGCTGCCTCCCCAGATGCTGAGTGCACTGTCACAGTGCATGCTGGGTTTGAGGTTCCCAAACCAAATTCACCACTTTCTTTTTTTTTTTTTGAGACGGAGTCTCGCTCTGTCGCCCAGGCTGGAGTGCAGTGGCCAGATCTCAGCTCACTGCAAGCTCTGCCTCCTGGGTTCACGCCATTCTCCTGCCTCAGCCTCCCGAGTAGCTGGGACTACAGGAGCCTGCCACCTCGCCCGGCTAGTTTTTTGTATTTTTTAGTAGAGACGGGGTTTCACCGGGTTAGCCAGGATGGTCTCGATCTCCTGACCTCGTGATCCGCCCGTCTCGGCCTCCCAAAGTGCTGGGATTACAGGCTTGAGCCACTGCGCCCGGCCAAATTCACCACTTTCCACCTGACTCTCCTCAGTCTCAACTTCTCCATGACACCTCACCATCTATGTACCCCGTTGTTCAAGACAGAAACTAGGAGTCATCCTGGATGTCTCAGTTAGCCTCCATGGCCACTCAGTCATCCCCTCCTGCCAGGTCTGGCTCTTAAATCTCTCTGCAATCTGCCACCTCACCTCTACCCCTATAGCCAGAATTCAGGTCCAAGCCATCACCAACTCTCCCCTCAAGTCCTACAGCTGGGCTTCTGATGAGTTAGAACCTTCCGGAGGGGCTCCCTGTCTCCACTCTAACCTGCAATCATCCATTCGTTATTCAGTAACAACACTGACCTTAAAATTCTAGCCACTTGGCAGTGCCAAAAACTGTACTTTATTGAGAGCATTCTATATGCCCGGCATTGAGCTTAGCAAACATCATCTCATTTAATCCTGGCAACAGCCTTATGGGGGTAAGTCCTATTAGCCCCACTTCACACTTGAGAAACCTGAGGTTAACTGTGTGACCTTGGGCAAGACACTTATTCAGCCTTTTGGGCTTCAGACACCCATCTGTAAAAAGAGGACAATAATAATAATAACAACAGCTATTTCCCAAGGCTGCTGGGAGGATGAAATGAGATCTCCTCTCATGAGGATGTCCCTCTATAGGAAGTGTTTGGGGAAGGAAGAATTGTATGTGGGGTAGGGATGTTGAGGTAGACTCACTACCTAACTTTTTTTTTTTTTTTTTTGAGATGGAGTCTTGCTCTGTCACCCAGGCTGGAGTGCAGTGGCCGGATCTCAGCTCACGGCAAGGCGCCCACCACCGTGCCCGGCTAGTTTTTTTGTATTTTTTAGTAGAAACGGGGTTTCACCGTGTTAGCCAGGATGGTCTCGATCTCCTGACCTCGTGATCCGCCCGTCTCGGCCTCCCAAAGCGCTGGGATTACAGGCTTGAGCCACTGCACCCGGCCTGTTTCTTTTTTTTTTTTAGACAAGGTTTCACTCTGTCACCCAGGTCTCAGTGCAGTGGTGCGTTCATAGCTCACTGCAGCCTTAAACTCCTAGGCTCAAGTGATCTTACTGCCTTAGCCTCCCAAGTAGCTGGAACCACAGGCATGTACCACCATGCTTAGCTAACATCTCACTGTGAACAAACAACAAATACTAACTGCTGTTATTTTTAACAGTCACACAGCTGGTAAGTGGCAAGACCGAGATTCAAACCCAGGCTGTCTGACCCCAGGACTCTAAATCTTTAATATCACTCTGTTCAGACTGATGTGAAATAGCCACAGCCACTCTTGTCCCAGGGAGAAAGACTGGACTCTCTAACATGACCCACGAGGCCCTTCAGGATCTGTCCTGTCCCTCACATTCTTTCAACCACTCCTCCCCTCCCAGTCCCCTGCTTTCTCTGTTCCAGCAACTGAGACCCTCTCTCAGTACCTGCAAGGTTCTTCAGACTGTGACCAGCAGCCCCCATCACTCCTTTTTTTTTTTTTTTTTTTTTGAGATGGAGTCTCGCTCTGTCG